>NW_027509197.1:34825000-34940000 GCF_051911475.1 Siphateles boraxobius
TAATATTTCACAATATCACTGTTTATGTACTTTATAAAGTGAATGCAGCCTTGACGAGCAGAAGAGACTTTTGAACAGTAGTATATGTTGAGCAGGATTTTGGACAATGAGAAAACAAAAATCAATAAATGTCTACTTTTATGACTGATATATTATTCGATTTCTTCACAAGATAAATTTTCAACAAATACATTTTATTTTAAATATTTAAGTAAGCATTAGGTTTTACAATACAAGTATTTGAAAATGATTTTTAATGTGCAACAATGTGCATTCTGTGACATGCTGTTGTGTTGACCTGTTTTTCAACTTAAGAATGCGCTCCTTCACTTTTTTGCACCTCTGCTCATCCGGCTGTCATCTCTTCATCAATAGCAGCTCTATGTACGTGCAAACTGGCCAGGCTGGACAAGTGACAAGAGACCCAAAAATTTTTCACACTAGCCCTGAGGAGCGTCAGAAATTAACTTCTGTCATGACGAAAATTCTCGGAGTGTTTGGCATGGTAATGGCTCTTCTAAGGCTATGTTTACACGGAAACGATCTGAAGAGAAAACGCAAAAGTGCCGTTGCGTTATCACTTTTTATTGTGCGTTTAGACAAGCGTTATCGGGGGGAAATCCGCGTGCATATGATGACGCAAAAGTCTGTGAAATTCGATGTAGTATGCACTCCAGGCGGCTAGGTGGCAATGTGAAGCACTGCGACACAACACCACCAATATCTGACAATATTTTGTACAACTGCTGAAAAGACTCTTGTACGTTTATCAGAGCTGCTATGGCAACTTGAAGGTCCGACGTATGGAAATAATCCGACATATTGGGGTTATTTTCCTGTAATGGCGCATGCCTGTGACGTAAACACGTACACGACGAGAGCCACAGTGAGCAGATTTGCGTTTTTACTGTTTAGATGGGAACGGGACGGTGGATCGTTTTTAAGATTTCCACTCTGGAGGGTGGTTTCACTTTTTTGTGTTTTTAAGCCTCCAAGTCGCTGTCGACGTGTAAACGAAAGGCACATCCGATAAAATATTTTTACATTTTCACCCAGAGTCGTTCTCGTGTAAACAGGGCCTAACAAAGAGCGTGCATGCTCGAAATGTTACCCGTGTCCGAGTCCACTATTAAATTTTTTGCATTTTTGGAGCGCCTATTTTTGTGTATGATATTTTTAGTCTTGGTGGAATAGTTATGCAAGAAAGACATGCTGCTGCTGTACAAAAATGCAAACATGAATTACCCGTAGCAGATCTATACAGGTGGAGCTGGGGAAGGTGGAGGGTTTCTGAAAGCTCGCTTGGCTCGCATTGTCTACTGATAACGGCAAGAACCAATCAGCTGTGCCCTAATCTGATTGCATGCAGATCGAGTTTGACAGACCTATCAGTCTGCGCAATCTAGAGTTTCATGGCAGAACTTTGTATTTTGCTGTATTTAACATTTTCATTGAGTTGTTTTTATTCTTTGCATTTATGAAGGAACACTTATTTTCAACATATAAAAACACACTGCTTGTAAAAATGCTTCAATTTAACCAATTTATTAAAATAGATTCTGAATCATTTGAATGATTAACTTGGCCTAAAATAGATTCTGAATCATTTGAATGATTAACTTGGCCTAAAATAGAATTAAGAAGTGCATTAGATATTCCATTAGGTTAATTCACTTCACTTCCATTAAAGGTGAAGTGTGTCTTTCTCATATTAAAAGCAATGATTAGAAATAGTTCAACTTGATTTTTTTTGGTGCAAATCTAATACAAGAACACACTTTTGTCATTATTTGAGGTAAAATAACCAATTTATTAAAATAAATTCTGAATCAATCGAAAATTTTGCTTGGCCTACAACAGAATTTGAACATTTTATATCAGCATACACATTTTGCATTTCAGTGGCTTTTTTACACCCATCAATTTCTGACCCAACGCCCCAAGCCGTACTCACTGTCAAGTTCTGCTTTCTCAAATCACGCCTGGTTAAGACACGTGTTGGTCAGGCTCACTGGAAGAGCCCAGCCCTGTTCAGTCTGCTCAGTCTCTGCTCCTTTTGTTCTCTCACACTCGGATGTCAAAACAACATCAATGGCTTCTGCAGCAAGGAGCACGTGGGAGGAAAGACCTCATTCATATTTACTCAGTCCCTCAGGCTCATCACACTCTATGTAGCTCTTGTAGCTCTGTGTGTGCTGGTCCATTAGCCCTGCGGTGTCTTCACTCAAGAGCTCCAGGCCCCTGTGGACCCTGGCCTGGCCGGGCTGCGTAACCTCGCTGGTTTTGACCAGAGGCTTCAAAGACACTCAGATCCTCTCTCTCTCTCTCTCTCTCTCTCTCTCAGAAATGATGCGGGTGAAGCAGACCAATGTACTGCACATATGCACGTGCTGTGCTGAGATGTGCATGAATAATGCAGACAGTAAGTACACAGATGCGTGAAGGCTTTTAAAAGCAGAAAAATAAGGCTCTTGTATGGCAAATGACAGCAAATGATGACTGTGGTGCCATGAAAATCAAAGAGATGAAGAGAGGTTGGTAAAGTGCTCAGGATCATGCAACTAACCCTACGCTGTGATTTAGTAGATGGCATGTTGAAGGGATCTGTGTTACGCTCTTATCGGTAGCTGAAAACAATCAAATTAGCCAAAATATTGAATAAACAAACATGCAAGGGGCAGGGACTTTGTGAACCACTTCAGAAATGTGAGGGGAAAAGCTCATTTCGCTCTGGATTTTTGAATCAGAGTTTAATGAATGGATGGCGTTTCAGCTGGAGTTCCTCCAAATGCCCATTTATTTTCAGTATGGAAACTGTCAGAAGCCTCGTGCGGAAATATGCTGATTCATTTGTGAGATAAGAACCACATCCGAGAACAGCTTTGTTCTACAGATTTCAAGTTCTTAATGGCACTAAATAGAATCACTAAAGCTTGCAAACAAGCTTGAAAAATATACATACAGATGCGTCTACACAGATATTTCCAAAAACCAAAATTAGTTTGTCTATCATTATTGTAGAAAAGTCCACTTTAAGGTTTTCACAATTATCTTTTGAATATTCATAGACTGCGCTTATCTTCAACGAACTTAACCCTGAATTGAAACCATTCAGAAGTATTACAGCCTCATTTGCTTCAACAGACAAATACTCTTTTTTCCTCAGCAAGTTGATAGTAATAGCAAAACCATCCTGCTAAATGGCATACAGTCTAGACACGACACTCCCCCTAATACCCATACAAGTCTCACAATCCACTAAAACGCATCCCATCCATTTGCATGGCGCGTAGTTACTGCTCTTCAAGAACAAGACAGAGGCGAATAAAATTAGGTTTGGTATCGTACACTCAGCCGGAAATCAAAACTCAAGTCTGGACCTCAGCAGCCATCAGGAAATAACGGCTGTTTGAAAACATGCTTGTGGGGAAGCACATGGTCTGTGTATCTGCTGGTAACTTTACAGCAGGATTGTTTTCTCTCTCCGAGTCTTTGCAATAACGGCCTCGCTGCTTCCAGGAAAAGACCTATTCCTCAGCTATTAGCCCATCTAATATCCTGCTCTCATCTTGTTACAGACATGTGATCGTAAAAGAGCACACGACAGGAGCCCGAACAGAACCAAACAGTCCATTGTATCAGTTTACATTACTGTATTTTTCTGATGTTAGAATCATTCAATAAATGAAATTGAACAACATTTTTTAAACATCCAATAAGAAATGGGAACAAATTGCATTTCAATTTAACACATTATTTTTTAAATGTTGGCAATTGGTTAAAAATTTTATTATTTAGTTCTGATAACTGACACACAAAAAAGAGTGCATCGAGACAAAAAGCTCATGAGCACCCGTCTGAAATCTAAAACCATAAACCGCCAGTGTTATTTTTGCATTATTTATATAATATTATATGTATTATATATATATATATATATATATATATATATATATATATATATATATATATATATATTATTTATATAAGTGTTTATTAAAATTATCAATGAGATTTTTAAAGTCACTTTATGTGCTTGTCTTTTTTTTTTTTTGCTTTTAACTTTAATTTAGCTTTAATTTAATTTTTAGTAAGTTTAGTACTTCAGCTTAAAGTTATTTCAGTTAGTTACATTTTTCATCTAATATTTTATTTCAACTTTAGTTCAATATCTGAAAAGGATTTTTAATAGTTTTAGTTAACAATAACACTGGACAATACAGAGACCAGATAAATAAAATGAAGCCACCAATTCTTTTCTTCTAGTTGACTATCCTGTTTGACTTAAAAATAAACCACATCACGGATGTAAAATGGGTTGTGAACGCTGTTTTATGTTGGCTATAATGTGCAAAGACAACTTTAAGTAAGCTGTAGATTGATTTCCCAATAAAGTCTAAACACTGTGGCGCTTTAAACATTGGCCTGTTTGTTTGAGCGGCCCAACATAGCAACATCGGCTCAACGATTCGCATCTGTTTGCTCAAACAATTGAAAATGGACGTAACGTTCAGAAAAAACAGTTTGAAAAGTCATTTATTCTACAATTCCATTTGGTGACTTAGCATTACACAACTGCAATTCGACTTCAGCCAGAAAATCATGGGCGGCAACTGTTCTCCTGTAGGCCTTAGAAAGGGCTGTGTGTGTGGCGTGGTGGACGGAGGTTCGTATTGATCTGCTCCGGTCCTGGCAACATTTAGACCATTACGCAATGCCCTTCTAACAAGCCACTATGGCCAGTTTGACAGACAGCTGGACTCATAGACTTGAACTGCTGAGGAATGATACATCCGTCGATCAATCAAAACACTTGGCCAAACTGTCAATCCATCAGTGGCAGCAGAACATACAGAGATTGATAGATGTGTCTATGTAGAACGGACACCACCATAGTCACGACACGCACCTGGACAGCGGAGTTCTGATTGAGAGGAACTGACTGCTAGAAAGAAAGAAAAAAACAGAGAGAAGGGGGGAGAGAGAGGGGGGGGGGAGATGTAAAAGGAGGGAGAGAGAGAGAGAGAGAGAGAGAGAGAAGGGGGGAGAGATGGAAAAGGAGCGAGGGAGAGAGAGAGAGGGGGGGCGGAGAGAGAGGGGGGAGAGAGACAGAGAGGGAAGGAGAGGGAGAGAGAAAGGGAGAGAGAGAAAGAAGGGGGGAGAGAGAGAGGGGGAGAGAAAGAGAGGGAGGAGAGGGAGAGAGAGAGCGAGAGAGAGGGGGGGAGAGGGGAGAGAGAAAGGGGGGGGGGAGAGGGGAGAGATAGATAGAGAGAGATAGAGAGAGAGAGACGGAGAGGGAGAGGGAAAGGGAAAGGTATTAGGAGAGAGAAGTGACTAAATTAAGAGACTAAATACAGAACAAACTGTTTAATTCACAGCTTGGTGAAACCTCACACAACCTGTCAAGAACTTGTTTTTCCCAATATATATATTTGTATTTTTTGCATTGTTATATTATTTTCATGACAATTAAGCACATTCATCACCCACCAATCATTACTGTAACGCATCATAATCATTATTTAATCAGAAATGAGTCGTGCAAATACTTAAATGTAATAATGTTTTACTAAAGCAATTACTAAAAATATTAAATAAATTGTAAATTTATAAATTGTTAAATTAATTAATTTAATTAAATTTGATATGATAGTATTGTTGAAATTGATTTAATTGTTTAATTGTCATGAAAATAATTTCACAATTCAAAAAACCTTAAGGTTTCAAAACCAGAATAATATGAATAATAATTATTATTATTACTGTTTTTTACGATTTAAATTATGAATAATATTATCCAAATATCACATTAAATACTCAATTCACCTGTGAATAGTTTTTTTTAATATATATTATTTAGTGACCCATCACATTTATTGTTTATTCTTACTATTTAATTAGAAACTAATAATTGATTAACAACTGCTGTAAAAAAAAATCTCAGTAAAATTGATTGCCTTAATACCTTGTAAAAACAACTACTAAGGATAATGTGTAGGAACCAACACGAGATGTAAGAATATGTATGAATGAGATCTTCTAGAATGCAACAGTCCTGACAGAATAGGCGTCTACGGCCTGCCGACCGCTTTGCTTGGCAGCTCTGACCTGGACACGGGTGCCACGTTCAGAGGGCCAGGCGGGAGGCATGATGACCATCTGTGAGGGCTGGCACCTGGACCAGGCAGCATTCTCCCTCCAAAAACTCATGTACTGTACACGGGTGACTTCCTCTGAAAACCATCTCCCTCTCACAGCCTACAGAGCTTAAAAACATTCTGGTGAAAAGGCTGTTGAAGACCTTTTCACAGTGACTTTATTTAGGACTGGGTGGTATGACAAATGTTTCAAGTGGTTTCACCAAATTCCACTGAAAATGCAACTTCTGCAGTCTCAAAATTATTCAACCCCTTCATGGCAAGCATCTTTGGTACTAAGTAGAACACCCTTTTGCTGTTATGACCTGCTGCAAATGAGATGTAAAACCAGACACCAGCTTCTGGCAGTGTTTATGAGGAATCTAAGCCCATTCCTCATGAGCAAAGGCTTCCAGTTCAGTAATGTTCTTGGGTTTGTGTGCTGCAACCACCTTCTTCAAATCCCACCACAGATTGTCTATTGGGCTCAAATCAGATGACTGTGATGCCACTGTAGAATCGTCCAGGACTTCTTCTGCAACCAAGCCTTGGTGGAATTTGAGGTACGCTTGGGATCATTGTCCTGTTGGAAGGTCTAATGAAAGTTACACCAAACTTTCCAGTCTTGTACCTAGTTATATTATGAAGACATTTACAGAGGGGTTTGTAAATATATCATTCCTAGCCTGATTTATATAACATTGTATTCCAAAAAACATGTCGAAAATCATTTTTTAAGGCTATTGGCAGTATATTCTGATTTACAGGATAACAAAAGTAGATGTCCATAAATCCCTCTGTAATTTTTCCCCCATCTAATATGTGAACACAATGAAAAAATAATTTTGTACCTGGCTTTATCCAATACTCAGATTGCGTTTAAAATATATGCAAATTAGTGCATATTTAATTAGATAATGCCTCATTTGCATATTTAAACAATAAATTACAGAAAACTTGTAATTCATTTTTTTCTCATCTTAATGTAGGTAATCAACTTGCAAAGTTTCATGGTGATATCTGCTAGTTAAAAAAAGTACCCTATCCATCTTGCCTTCCAGGCACTGCAGGTTTCCAGTGCCAGAGGATGTAAAGCAGCCCCAGAACATCACCGAGCCCCACCATGCTTAACTGTAGGCAGAGTGTTCTTTTCAGCATATTCTTCCTTCTTCCTCCAGACATACCGCTGATCCATAGGGCCGAAAAGGACCAGTTTTGTTTTATCTTCCACAGAACAGAACAGAATCCTGAATTCTGTGAGTTTTATATGATTATGAGCAAACTGGAGCTTTTCTTTGTGCTTTTGGGTCAGTGGTGGTCTACGTCTTAGAGTTCTGGCATGGAAACCGCATGTGTTTAGTACGCGTCTTACTGTGCAAACTGAAACCTCAGTGCCTGTTGCCACCAAGTCTTGGTGCAGATCTTTTGCAGACACTCAAGGGTTTTTCTGAACCTGCCTTCTCAGCAATCTGGTTCCGGCTGCTGATAGCTTCCTTTTTCTGCCCCGTCCAGGTAGTGTAACCACTGTTCCTTTAACTTTGAACTTGCGAACATTCTTTTGACTTGAGTCAAACATGACACTCAACAAACCTAGCCAGTTCAGATATTGTATGTGTTCTAGCTCAAACACAACTGGTGCAACTAATAAAGCCCTTGATTAGCTGCATCAGGTGTGCTTCAGACAACACCTGTTTTGCAGATGTGTGCTGTTGTGAGGGATTCCATTCAGGCGGTTGAATCATTTTGAGACTGCAGAAGTCATTAAAAGTTGCATTTTCAGTTAAATTAGCAGAAACCACTTGAAACATTTGTTGTGTTGAGCTATTTCAATTACTCTTGTTTGATTTGTTCATTGCAAACAGCTGAAAGTCTGTAAATTTTGCCAATAAACCTAATTTGCAATGGGGGTTGAATCATTTTGATTATAACTATTTATATATATATATAACGGCGGTCACCATTAATGTGTTAATGCATGTTATTGTTAATGCGTTAACGCATGGGGTTAATTCAAAATCCTTTAATGGTAAATAATTTAGCGCAAATAAATTACTGAAGCACGCAAAATTGTCATTAGCGTAACTAGCGTCACATAGTTAGATGATCTTGGGAGTCGGGAGTTTATCATACTGACCATCTACGATGGCGCAAGCACCTGTAATCCTGGTAGGTGGAACTTTCTACTAACCCTTTAACCTGATTTCCCTTCTCTGTTTGTGATCAAATCATTTTAAGCCATTAAACTCCAGGAGAGTTTTCAGTCCAATGAACCAGTAAGCAAATGCATTTAAACAATCAGTCCAAAACAGTGGTAAATGTAAGAAAGCCATATATAATACTTACTTTTAAATTATATATCCATACTATATATATATATATAGCACAATCACCATGATTTTGGAGCAACAAGATTTTTGAAATACCACCTACCTCTACTTCATGACTCAATTGATCTCTTTTTTGATAATAAATAGTCTAAACTTGTGTCAGCAAAAGTTTTGGTCAAATGCTTTTTTTGATGTTGAATCAGCAGAGTGAGAAATCGCTATGCAATATGGGTTTCATAGTAAGCACTAAAACGTGTGCTGAATTGTTTTAGGATTGCGCAGGGCTGTTGGGATAGCAGTAAGGCTCCGCCCTCGACCCATCCCGCCCTCTTGGCTTTGGCGGTGCGTATCAGTCCGCTTTACTGACCTGGCTGGACTCCATCCCCTCTGGAGTTCAGCCAGTCCTGGAGAGAGAAAAAAGAAGAGAGGGATAGAGAGAGAGGTGGAACAGTGCAATGACCCTTTTCTTTAGGGAGAAGCGGACAGGGAAGGACAGTGAGAGAAACTGAAAGAGAAACGCACCGTAAGCCAAAACGATCTTTCAGCCACACAAAGAAAGTGTCCTTATAGTGGAGACAAGGTGACTGTTAAAGCTCCATAACTCTTAAAAACCATTCCAGTATGCAGATTACATAGTGCTGCAAAATGTGTCAAATTTCATCATCTACATCCTATAAAACTGTCCATAAGTTATATTATTATAAATGTGATATAGCAGTTTGCACTTGTGCTACAGTCACATGAGCCGTGCACACAAGAGATGCATGTTCAAGTCAAATAAATAAATAAATGAGAGATAGAGAGAATATTGTGGATTTAGAGAATATATATATATTCATATATTCATATATATATTCAAAAAACAAAACAACACTATATATATATATATATATATATAGTGTTGTTTTGTTTTTTGAATGATGTCAGATAAAAAGAGAGGGAACAAAATAAAAAGGTAGGGAAAAATCTGACTGAAGGGGTGAATAAGGCAGGGCATTTCATGCATTAGCATACAGGTCACGCCCATTCAAGACCCAAGCTCTGTCCCTGTTCTCTGTTCTTACCTGTAGCGCTGTTTGTGTCTCTCTCTTCCACTTAAGAGCTCATCTATAATTCAGTGCTCTAAATAAAGAGGCAGCGCTGTGATAAAACAGGACTCTTGGAGCACCGGGTGGACTATCCAAGATTATCGCTGTAGTGCCTGAACCCCAAACACACACACACACACACACACACACACAACAACAACACCACCACCACATAACAACACACACCACTGGATGCAATATTCTCTCAATATTTTCCAGCCTTCTGATGATATTTAAATATCTCTTGATAGGTGTGGATTAAAGGGGGGAATTATAGGAACCATCAGTTTGAGCAAAAACCGCTTTTGCCAAATAGATTCAAAATGTTTAATGCAAGAAGTAAAATACAGTAAAAATCCATTTTAAAATAGTCAAGGCATGTTTTAGAAAAAAATCATTGAAATATTTCAAATGTATTCATGAAATTTACTTTAAAAACGAATGCCGTTATTGAAGTTTATATTAGAGATAAAAATATCTCTCAAGAAAGCAAAGGATCACAAAACGAAATGTAATTGCCCAATAACAAGTGCTTTAAAATCAAAGTTATTGTGAATATTCAACATTGCTCAGATACACGACCATGTTTAGAAGACATTTGTGGTGTAGGAGCCTCAGATGCATACTACATTACACACACACACTTCTTTCTGACACCCTCTGAATGAAAAACTCGCTCAGTCAGGCTACTTAATATGCAAACAAATCTGTCTTCATAAAGTTCATCATCTCCTGTGTGAATCATGTTCTCAAAGCCTCCTCCTCTTCAGACGACCAGCAATCACACACAAACATCATCTTTGTGAAAAAACTAGACCAAAGTTGCTACTAATAATGATACATAATGGCAGTTCACTTTTTATGATACACATTTTATAGACATAAAATGTTAGATTAAACAATCAAATAAATAGCTTAAATAACCTTTATTATTACATTATTTGTAATGAATTATTTAAATTAGATGAATATAATTATGGAGGTCAATCCTATTAAAACTTTATTACTTACAAAATACATGTAAATATTTATTTAATATTTGAATAAAAATATTAAAAAACTATATATAAATATTTTAAAAAGCTGTCAAGGCTGCATTTCTTGATTTAGTTTAGTTTTATTTTAAGTACTAAAATAAACTAAATTATAAACAATACAAAATGTATAAACAAAAAACATCAGCTTCATGCCAACTTTAAACATGGTAAAATGGGTTTAACACACTAGTGTGTGTGGCGAGCGCACAGGAGCCGTTGTTCTGTAGCTGCCTTTGCATCATCCAAGTGGATGCCTCACACTGGTGGTGGTTGAGGAAATATATGATTGTAAAATGCTTTGGGTGAAGAGTAGTACATAGTAAAGCACTATATAAATGCATCATTCATTCATGCTTTCCGTTGGCTAACCACAAACAGATAACCCAATTTTTTTTTAAACATTTGCACAAGAAAGGTGGATGGCCTTGGTTCTCACTCTAGAGATGCAAGTTTGAAATTGACTCCCCGTTCCACTGAGTCTATCCAAAACAAAGCTGCAAAAAGTCTCTCCAAAAATGCATCGGATAAAATCGCTATAAAGAGCAGATGCATTGCATGTTTTTTTTTTTTTTTTGGAGAAGGCCGGTTTGGAGCTCAGAGGTGTGGGCGTTTAACAAGTCGCCAACAGCTCATCTTCATTTTCAATTCATTTTCCGCCCTCATAGCAGGAGATCTGCCCAGCACGTTTGCGAGAGCCAGTACGCTTTCACAGGCCTCCTCTGAGGAAGAGTGTGTACGAGTAAGCGAATTATGTGTGAATGCATGAAAAGGTCATAGCATTACTTGACCAGAATGTGTGTGTGTGTGTGTGTGTGTGTGTGTGTGTGTGTGTGTGTGTGTGTGTGTGTGTGTGTGTGTGTGTGTGTGTGTGTGTAAGAGGGTTTAACACACACAAACTGTAAGAATAACACACTGTGATGACTCGAGCTCTCAGCAGACACACAGATGCAGCAAACATGCTTGAATGAACTCACACGCCAGGGCCACACAAAGGCGTCTACAACATAAATAAGACATAAGACAGACCGAGTATACCATATGACATCAGCAATCAGGATACTCAGACATTCAACCAGTTCGACATGTAGACAGGACTCTTTTCCTGAAGCATTTTCTTCTCTGAAAATTTAAAGAGATTCAAATATGAGCATTATAGCATTCTTCGATATTATTTTTTGTCTTCTGTGGAACAAAAAAGTAGAAAATTGCACACACTGATTGGTTTTTAAATGCAATTACAATGAATGGGATGCAAAAGCATCATAGAAAACTGTTCCCTGAGAGGCAGGAACGAGACATTATTGAAAACTTATGGGCTAAAGCCAGCTAGGAACAGCTGGCCAATTGTCGTGAAGTGTGCAAATACTGACAGGCTCGCGGGCAGTATAAAATGCATGGGCTCGACAATTGCGTCCGAATGACGACTGAACGCTTGCACAGCTGATCAAACAGCGAACATGGCAGCTAACGCAATGTCTCGTTCCTGCCTCTCAGGGAATCGAGGTTATGATAATAACTGGAAACGTTCCCTTTCGAGAGCGGTAACTCTACATTGCGTTGCAACGCTGCCGGAACTGAATAAAATCCCGCCGTGAGAGTAGTGAAGATAAGCTCGGGGAAACAGGGTCAAGCTACGGAAGAGACAGACAGTCAGCAAATAGCCGCGCCGCTACGAGTGCTCGCATCTGAAAGGCGGAACTAGACCAACGAGACATCAGTTCCGACCCTATCAAAATTTGCATATCCAAACGCAATAAAAGCGAAAGCTGTACTGATCCAGGGCAGACACAACACAGTAAGCACTCAAACAAGAGGGTTAAACACAGTGTCAACAGCGGTAGCGGTGACAGCTGTATTAACACTAGTAGCCATATACACAGAGTCAACAGTACAGTGGTAACCACTGCAAAGAAATTTAACTCAACGAAAGGACTTGCGACGCCACAGACGGTACATCCAGCTTGTAAAATCTGGCGAAGGTAATCAGAGGGGACAATAAGGGGTAATCTTAAGGGGAGAATCTTTCCCCTGGCATTCGCAAGCCAATGTGATAGCCTCCACAATCCAGTTACAAAGTCTCTGTTTTGAGACAGCACGTCCATTAGTACATCCACCAAAGCACACAAAAAGCTGACGAAAGGCAGCCGAGCGATTCACATACATCTGCAAAGCCCTGACAGGCCAAAAAGCGCTCTGAGCGTCAGTGTCACGCGAGGATGACGGCTCAAAAGATGAGGCGGGCAGGGAGACAACCTGTGCTTTGAACGGTGTAGAGAGTGACTTAGACACGTAGCCCATCTCGGCCGGAGAGTAACGCTGCAGTCCCCGGGTTCAAAACGGATACAATCGTTGTTCACCAAGAACGCGTGTACATCTCCAATGCGCTTCGAAGAGACGAGAGCAAGGAGCAAAGCCGTTTTCAGGGACAGCTCCTTAACAGCAATCGAAGCTAGTGACTCGAACGGCGGTAGAGAGAGAGAGAGACCTCAGAACTAGCGTTAGATCCCACGGCGGCACAGATGGCGGCCGTGAAGGACACAATCTCCTCGCTCCCCTGAGATATCTGGTCACCAGAATGTTCTTACCGGTCGATTGCCCGTCAACCAAGGAACGAAACGAAGCAATAGCTGCCACATACACCTTCAGCGTGGAATGCAAACTCCCACTATCCAGTCTGTGCTGTTGGAAGCGCAAAGCATCCGACACGGAACAGATCACCGGATACCTAGTAGAAGTGCCTCCGTGAGTGTGCCCAGCACTCATGAGGGCAGATTGTCCTGCTCATTTAAGGACCCTGAAGTGGCCACACATGGAGGTTCCACAGCTCGGGTCTGGGGTGCCATATCGTGTCGTTCGCCTGAGACAACAGGTCATTCCTGAGGGGATTTGCCATGGGGAGCCACCATTATCTCTCTCAGGTCCGCAAACCAGAGCTGGTTCGGCCAGCTCAGGGCCACGAGGATCACTGACGCTCTCTCCTCCCTGATTTTGCACAACACCATAGGCAGAATCTTCACCAGAGGGAACGCGTAAAGCCTGGCTTTCGGCCAACGCATCTCCCGTCAGCGGGGAGTGAGATAGCGAGAAAAACGTCTGACAGTGTGTGTTCTCACTCGTGGCAAACAAATCAATGTCCGGCCTCCCGAATCAATCCCAAATCATTCGCACCGGGATGAAGCCTCCACTCTCCTTGAGGAATCCCGTTGCTCGTAAGCATGTCCGCTCCGCGGTTTAGGAGACCGGGGATATGCGCAGCTCTGATGGAGAGAAAGTGTTGATCCGCCCACAGTAGGAGACTCGCTGCCTGTTTGAAAAGAGCTCTGGAGTGCACGCCTCCCTGGCGATTTATGTACGAAACCACAGACATGTTGTCGGTTCGAATCAGTACATGCTGCTGCTCCAACCTCGACCGAAAAGCTTCCAGGGTTAAGGACACCGCCTTTAATTCCAAACGGTTTATGTGCCACTCCCTCTGTGACTCCGACCACAGACCTGAGGCAGGCACACCCAAGCTCCCCAGCCTGAGGTCGACGCATCCATCGAGACCATGGTGCTTTGTTTAACTATTCCCCAAGGCACTCCTAGGCTGAACATATCCGGGTTGCACTGAGGTCTCAGAGCACTGATGCAGCTGTGAGTGACCTGAATGCACCTGTGACCTTAAGACCACGCCCGCGGCGGGACTCGTGTTTTCAGCCAAAACTGCAGCGGCCGCATATGCAGCAGGCCCAGATGGCACACTGAAGAAGCCGCCGCCATCAGCCACCAGAAGCCTCTGAAATTCCCTCAGTGAAACAGACCTGCCCAGTCTGAAACGGCGCAGAGTAAACAGTCTCTATGCGCTCTTGAGAGAGGTGGGCTCGCATTGCCACTAAGGCTGAGCAATTTTAGCGATTCTGCGATATAAATCGATATTTTTACCCCCAAGAAAGTATCTAAGCCGCGAGTATCGATACATAAGTCCCATTCAAATCCCCCGAGTTTACCCCCGTTCGCTTTAAAGCTCGGACGTTATCGGTTCTGCTGTCGGTAGGCTACTGGGGAAATTAAGAAAATACACGTACTATTTATTATTGGTATAAAGACGTAATCTTGAACATGTTTATCTCGCCAGCCAGTTCTATATATAATAATATTAAACCATTTGTCTGTGACTGTGATGCAATTTAGCTATTCGCAGTCCAGCAGAAAGACAGAGCGATCTCTCACGCGGAGCCACAGCGCGCACAATATCACAGCCCTTAATAAGTGACAGAAATAAACATTCAAACGTGGTTACACTTTAGATCTGGGATATTATTCTAATTTTATTTTAGATTTCGCCTTTTAGAGATTATAAAAAGAAGATATTATTCTAATTTTATTTTAGATTTCGCCTTTTAGAGATTATAAAAACAAGATATTTGAGATGAAACCATTACAGACTAGAGTAGACGCAGAGCAATTTCCTCCCTTTCACAGCGATGCGCTGTCATTTCTTTCTAAAACCCAAACGTACCGTCAGAATCAGCATGATCGGTGATTGTTGTAAAATGCAGTATCTACTGTTGCTAGATAGCGGACGTGTTTAATCATTAAAATAGCTAGTATAAGCACAAAAATCTGCACAAGAGCTGTTCACAAGGCGACGCGCGCTCCGAAATGGACTGCAAGGAGACCAGAAAAGCCCTAATTAACTTTGGGCTACATGTGCGCATCTAAACTATCAAATATACATACAAATATAAAAATGACCAGCTCTTCACTGAAACACAGTTTATTCACTTAAACACAGTTTATGTCTTAAATGGACGTAAATAATTGGGGGAAAATTATGGTGCATCAGTCACCTATTAGATCTGCACTCGTCTTAAAGGGGCAGCAGTCTAATAAACCTGCTGACAATTGAGCCATTAATGCTCATCAAACTACAAAAGGCACTCACAGCTCTTGAATGAATAACTTAACTTGTCCAGTCAGAGACGTATATATTGTGTAATTGATGTTTTTAGTTTTCAGTTCAATTAATTCAATCCAAGTAAATGGAACAGGAACATTCACAAGATGTCACCAAAATCACTCTGTCCCCTTTAAATCTTTCAGAAAATGATGAAAGTGTATCGAATTATATCGAATCGTATCGAATCGTTGGCTGAATATCATGATATATATCATATTGTGAGCTGAATATCGTGTATCGTATGGTATCGTGAGACTAGTGTATCGCTACAGCCCTAATCGCCACCGAGTCAAAACAAACGCCGAGAAATGTTATAGTCTGACTCAGGATAAGCACGCTCTTCTGCACATTTACACGCAGTCCCAGCGTATCCAGATGGCGAAGCAGCGTTTCCACGTGACTGATTAACACATCCCTTGAGAGAGCTAAAATCAATAACAATTTAAAATAAATAAATAAATAAATATATAAATATATATACACATTAATTGATTTTTTTAATATTATTGTAAAAAGTATATATATTTTATAAGTGTACACACATATACACAATAAATAAACACTATTTTTTCAATACAATAATGAAAATGAGTTTTGATTTTTTTTGCATTATGCTAATGAGAACGAGTAGCAATGCCTGATATTTTGTATAAATATCTACCTCTCCATGTTTAACTGTATTTTTGTTTTTGTTTTGTTTTTTAAAGGAACAGCGCAGACCGTCTAATATCTAATGCTTTCTTGTCTCACACATGTTGAATAATGCATGAAGCTGCATATGGTGGTTTAATATTGCGTATGTGCTGCTCCGACACAAGCATCAGACAAATGAAGGCATCGTACAGTAACTACAGTCCATTCCAGCCAAAAACACCAGTGCTGGCTGGGATGTTATGATCCAAAAACAGCAAGCACGCCTTGTCCACGCGGACTCATTAAACATACGGCATAAAGTACCATTGGTCCCTGCTCAGTGAGCATGTTTACAATCAATACTAATTCAGCATGGAGGGGAACAGGGGGAGAGAGACAGATAGAGAGGGAGAGTGAAAGAGTGGAAAGGCACCGTTGGCAGTGAGCAGGTCTCCAGGCGAGACTTTCAGCACCATCTGTTTCCTGCTCCTCAGTTCCAGTCTTAAACCAGTCCTACACAAGACTAAACCCAGCTGAACCAGCCTAGACAGGGTCTAAACCTGCACCCCCTTAAAAAGGTTATCAAGACAGACAAATCCCACAGAAAAACCTAAAGTCATTTTAGTCCAGTTCAGACTATGAACAGAAAATCTGCTAAATAATCTTCTCCCCTCCTTCCTTTCTTACATTATTTACCTTTATTATTTCCTTTCTCATTGCCTGCTTCATTTCCTTCTTTTTTTCTCATTCCTGCCTGTCTCCCTTTCTGTCATTCCATAAAATTCTTCAAACCTTCATTCTTCCCTTTTTCATTTATTGTTTCCTTTATTCATCTTACATACTTTCCTTCCATTTAAAAAGGATTTACTAAAAAGGTCCAAAACTTTTAACACCAGCCAAGAGAAAACCTATTTCTATTGCATTATTGTGCGTGTTCTACATGGACATAAACCCCTTACTAAGCTCCAGTGTAGTACCAGAGTCCTCACACTACAGCGCTCTGTGTGTGGCTCTCTGGCCGGGCCAACATGTGTGAGTGTCTGTACACAGATGCCACGCTCTTTCTCTTTTAGCAGGAGCAGAGGGAAACCACATCGGGCTAACCAATGTGTTTGTGGCTAGCCAGGAATCCACTGCTACTCCAGCTCCAAGAGGAGACAGTGCACATACACATATGCATATACATGATACAGAAACATGGATGGATGGATGGATGGATGGATGGATGGATGGATGGATGGATGGATGGATGGATGGATGGATGGATGGATGGATGGATGGATGGATGGATGGATGGATGGATGGATGGATGGATGGATGGATGGATGGATGGATGGATGGATGGATGGATGGATGGATGGATGGATGGATGGATGGATGGATGGATGGATGGATGGATGGATGGATGGATGGATGGATGGATGGATGGATGGATGGATGGATGGATGGATGGATGGATGGATGGATGATCTTATGGTATATTTTCCACTGAATGAAACGTTTTTTAAAGACCCATTAAACACATCTCCAACTCTACAGTGTCACAGAAGCCAATCAGACGTACTGTGACACCCCCCCACCACACACACACACACACACACACACACACACACACACACACACACACACACACACACACACACACACACACACACACACACACACACACACACACACACACACACACACACACACACACACACACACACACCCCTACCAGAAGGAATGTGGTTGACTCCAGATGGCTTCAGAAGTTCCAGTGGATGTTCTTTACTGGGAAGTCCATCTGCGGGGGAGAGAGAAACAATTCCAACTGAGAAATGGCGTGTAGCGCTGAGGATCAGGGAAGCATACGTCATCAGGATATTCTATTACAGCTCTGAACACAAACTACATATGCAACATATGGACCATTGCCAGGGAAGACGCCATCATTTTGAAGCAAATGAATGTGAGGGATTGACGTGCACTAGCTGTCTTAAAGGTAACAAAACCGCCTCTTATTTAATTTCTTTCTAATACATGTTCCTGCTTTCTCTGTAATCTTTCATCAAAAATTTTATGTCTTGTTTCACTTCTAATACAACTTTCATATCAGGTCCCAAATGTTTTTTCTCTGCAGTTTCACTCAGATTTTTATTTTTTTGGCATATTTTCAATATTTCATCAGCTAAAAAATCCACACCGAAGCACAAAACCAACTGAACATAAACTGTGTGTCTATCTCTCACAGCCACATTTTTATTTGAATCAATTTAAATCTGCAATCTACTCTGAAAATGTCCACAGGACACATGAAATGAACACGCAACAGATTTCCTAAAGCAGGATTTATAATTACGTGAAAAGGCAAAACAACATCAGTAGGCAAGATAATTCAGGGAGAACCAGCTATAAATAGCCTAGATCTGTAAAAGAGGGAGAGGGAGAGGGAGAGGGAGAGAGAGAGACTCAATGCAGAATACATGAGAGCATTAGCATTCACAAACACACGCACATACAGTAGCAGAGGGATCATAAAACCTGCACATCTCATCTTAATCCACCATAACAAAGGAGAAAGTGTTTCATAAGGGGAATCTCATAAAACCCTTTAAGAACAAACACTTTTTTTCCCCAATGTGACATTTTCTTTAAGACATGTATGCATATTCTTCTCAAAATCTCATTACTGTAATGTAAAAAAGAAATCATATGGTACTATAAGCATTTATACCACAATTAGTCCATAATATAAAAACAATAACCAATAACTATTTACATAATAATAATACGTATTACTATGGTACATGGCAATTTAGGGAGAACATTTTTGGAAATGCCATAAAAATAATGTCACAATGAAAGAAAATATTAATGGTACAAAAATAGGCTTTATTTTCTTTATGGTCAATTTACTGGACACTATTGTTCAAAAGTTTAGGGTTGGTAAGATTTTTAGCAAATAAATTATTTTATTCAGCAATGACATTAAAGTGATCAAAAGTGACCATAAAGAGAATGATAATGTTACACATAAATATTTAAATTTCAAATAAGTGATATCATCACAGGAAAAGATTTATAAAAGGACCCAAATAAATACATTTTAAAAATATATTAAAATAGAAAAGTGTCATTTTACATCTGAATAATATTTAACAATATTATTTATTTTTTATCAAATAAATGCAGACTTGGTGAGCATATCAGACTCCGACCCCAAAAATTTGAACGGTTGTGTATCCTTATTTTAAATTATTTAAAAAATTAGATAAAAAAATATACAAATGAAATTATTTAAATATTCATTAAAAATATATATTTGTTGAGCATGTGAAAAATAACTCTGACAGCAGGTTTGGTGGCATTCTTCTCAGCTATAATGAGTTTCTATATGGCATCTCCGGGAGCAGCCATTAATCTCACATTAATGAGCTTCAGATGCACTTCACACGAGTGAGCTTCCTGACATACTGACCCCAATGTGTCTCACACCTACTCGCCAAAGACAGACAGTGAATCACAGCGGAGGAGGAATGCAAAGACTTCACGGCGTTTCATTCATTAGACATTCCAGTCACAGTCTGGCCAGCGGCGGCAGGGTCGTTTCCACGGATCAACAGATGTCAGTTCCTCTGAAAGTGAGACCGGAGGGCTTTACGCCTCAGTTTGCACAGAACACTGCAGAGGACAAACAACCGCCTCGCAAAATCTGGAGGGGTTAACCGAGAGAGATTCGGATTTTGCTGATGTCTGTTCCATTTTTCCACCCCAACATCACTTCTGTAGATGCCCAATCTGTCCTTAAACCTGCTCGGAGCAGCGGAGAGACCGGAAAAACATTCCCACACAACTGACAATCAGATGATGACAAATCAACCCTGCTGTACGGAGGTCGAGGGCAATTCTGAACAGGAAAAGTGGATTCTTTAACAAAACACTCATGAATACTTCAATCTGTTTGTGTGTTTGTGTATATATATATATGTATATATATATATATATATATATATAGATATATATATATAGATATATATATATAGATATATATATTTTTTTTTTTTTGGGCTGGGGGGGGGGATATTGCTGTGGTTTGATGATCAAAGAGGACCAAAACAAACCATGGTTGGTCAATTTGCATGTCATCCAGACAGTTTCTTCCTATCTAAGTGGGTTTCTCTTTGTCCAAAATACACTGCAAATGTCTATAATCAAAAGCCTGGATAGTCAAAAGACTGACAAAATAGAGACGAGAGCCAATCCTCCAAACTCCCAGCCTCAACTGCTATCAACCGATCTGCCTTCATACATCTCGACTTAATCATATCTCTGGATCTCATTGAATGACAGGACCCAAGTGACCTCATCCATTCATGTAATACACACAGCAGCTCAGATAAGAGCTACACTTATCCTACCTAGTGAATTCAGATCAGAACAGAGTGTATCAATCATCCTGCTGATAAGATGTTCCAGTGGAACGTGCACGGAATGCTGCGTGAACACGGTATTCCCAGACTGAGGTGTACACCAAACTCTGCTTGTGTCTGAAAATAAAGCTGTGTTCAATGATTATTTTGATTAGTATGCTATAATGAATTACTTCTAAAATACTTATTTAATTAATCGGGTTAAAAAAAAGCCTGTGTACATAAAAATTCTTTGGAAATAAAGAATTTATCAAAATGTATAATATAAACACGTACAACAAATATATATTGAATTATTATTTTTATTTGCTTTTGCAAGTACTGAGTTATAATAAAGAGAACCAGTATTAATAAATCGCCAGTTTAAAAAAGATCAAAGCATCTGGATGCACTGTATGCAATGTGAATTTAGAGGGACAT
The DNA here is from genome assembly GCF_051911475.1 of Siphateles boraxobius. NCBI lineage: Eukaryota > Metazoa > Chordata > Actinopteri > Cypriniformes > Leuciscidae > Siphateles > Siphateles boraxobius. The sequence goes on from NW_027509197.1 coordinate 34,845,994, forward strand.
TTTCATTCTCGCATTATCATTTGTATATATTCAAACCCATGAAAATGTATAAATAAATGTACATTACATTTAAAAATAAACAGTTTGAAAACATTTGAAAATTATTATTATTTTAAAATAAAGTAAAAATACATGTTAAATTAAAATATTTACACCATTAAATTAAAATTATTAAAATTATTCAATACAAATTATTCATATACATATTTAATACAGTATATATACATATATATAAATAATGACATTTTTGGAGTCAATTATTTAGAATTTTAATTTGAATGTTTATTGTTGCAGCCCTATCCCGACCTGCATGGCAAAGGATTATGGGATTTCAGCTGAATAGATGAAGACGTCTCAGCAGACAAGATGTTACACAACCACTGAACTTGAACATGTCTTGATGCCTTCCTACCTCTGTTTCCTGCCTGTGTTTGTTCTCCGATACAGGGTGTACGAGTTCAGGCTGGAGGAGCAGGAGGCAGATAAACAAGACAGCCCACAACATTACCTCGCTCAGCCGTGATTATTCGCCTCTGTAACCCAGCACGCTCCGGCACTGAACCCCGCTGAGTCCGGAGAGCAAGGAACCCGAGGAACCTGCAGCACATCGGCACACGCACGATGCGCCTCGAGCCGATAAGGATCTATTGAAGGTGCCTAGCACACAGGCCTCAGGCTTTTAACAAACTTTTGTCTTTCCATGATGCTATTTTCAGCCATCCAGACTGAAGTCATGATTAATACATGCTGCTGCACAGCAAAAATAAAACATTCATGGAAGAGCCCTCCGACGGTGTCCCCTCTGAACAAGGAAGCTTTTTAGATTGTGGCAGCACACCTCCTGCTTTCTCCTCCTGAGAGGGATGTAGATGGGAGGAGGCATTAAAGAGAAGACAGAATAAACAAAGGATGGAAGCTGTTTGTGCTTCCGCCGCACGTTCCTGGGCTCGTCTTGCTGCATGCGCGCTCTATTTTTGGAAGCCTCCCTGGACCAGACAGGAGCAGAGCCTGTACCATCATGGCATTTTAATCAGACCCACAGTGCATCTCGAACTGCACCCAACAACACAGCACTGCAGTTTCTTCAGCATGCATGCTTCAAGCATTGCATGAGTCAAGGATTAGAACAACTCGTTATAATGACTTGGCGCATTAAGTGTGCAAAAGTGTCAAAAATCAAAAAAGGGAAATGTATGCATATATGCAATGAGTTAATACTTTTTCCTTTCTTTCTTTCTTTGAGCTTTGGCTATCTGTAACACGTAGTCATTTATGTGTTGTATATTTGTATTTGTATATTCTCACTAGTAATGTATTGTTTTACCTGCTTAGAGACTAGACGTCAGTTGTCAATTATATGATGCAGTATGTATTGATGTGCATTGTCAAATAAATATATATATTAAATAAATTGATATAACATTTATTTGCTATATCATATTACAGTGTTAACAATTAATATTTTTTTTTTAAATAAGCAATATTCAAACTACTTGTATCATAATTACTTATGTGTATACATATACACAATAAATGGCTGATATAAAAATGTTATAAAACACTAAACTACAATCAGTCATTTTAAAACTATTAAATGATTCTAGGCATCACATTATAATGTACAGTATAAAAAAAGTAATTAATTTTGTGATTGGCTAAATATTATATTTATCAGTTATTAAATTATTAGTGTTTTTAAAGATTAAAGGCCCACTGAAATCAAAATAATTGAAGTTTTTTAGCTTTTAGTATGAATATGTTAGCCTTTAGGTTATAAATAAGCTGGTGTGTTACAAAACAATGACAAATTTCAAATTTAGGAGATATAAACATTCAAAACTTAGTCTCTCACTTCCTCTAAAATGGATTGCGGATATTTATGACATCACCGCGGACTTCAGCTTCTCATCACATCTTCTGTCCAATCAAATGCTCTCTAGAATCTAAAGTCCCGCCCCTTATGCCATAAATATCACCTGGCCAAAGCGATCGGCGTTGGCAAGTCATGGAGCAAAATGGGTTGGAGATATGTGTTCGCTTGCTCAAACACTAGAGTTTTATTGCGTTTTCCAACTGCACGTTGGTTAAGAATGAAATTACTAAAATGTATTCACACCTCTATTGAATCCAAGGGATCATCAGCGCTCAGATTCGATTCCAAGTAAGACTTGCAGTCTGTGAGGCAAACTGAACGCTATTGGCTATTTGAAAAGGGGGAGGAGCCATTCAATATGTCTTGCAGGGCTTCCCGTTTCAGAAATGACTGAAATTACGTAAACGCATCAAACAAAGCTGTGCGTTTCAAGGCACTTCAGTGGGCCTTTAAGTCTACATTAGATGTGCATGCACAATTACATATCCCATATTGTCCAACATTATTTAATAACCCTTACGATATCGATATATTGTCATCAGGGCAAAAGTAAGGAAAAGATCAACTATACCCTGTAGACCAGAAGCAAAACATATTGACATAAACAGACAGACAAGCAGAGACGGCACAGGAGCCCCCTGCGTCTAAGGCACATATGTCTCTGTCTCTGGGTCTCTGTCTGTATCATATCCTGATCCAGATTCACATATGCAGACACACAAACAACAGATACGGTAGCAAACATTAATTCACTTTGGCACTATGAATATAAATATAGTATATAACAGAATTCCCACATCTTTTGACTCTCATGACTCGTGATAAAATAAGGATTAAGTTAGAATAAGTCCCCCTGTAGTCAACAATTGTATCCCTTCAATCCCAATCTAATCTTTGATCACAAAAATTACATATTTAACGATTTTTCCTTGAAAACAAAATTTCTTCATGCCTTAAAATAGCTTGAAACTCCACCCTTGCCTCATTAAGTATACGCGGTTCTATGAATATGCAAATGAGCCCCGCCTCCACACAATCACACCAGCTCAGAGATCCACTCGTTGATGACCACACGTTGATGTGTATATTATATTATATATTATAAAATTAATACATAATACGTATATATGTCTCGCTGGGAGATGTGTATATAATATATATACACACACACACAAATACATAAAAGTCACTGAGTTCAAAAACATCCAAAAAGTTTTTATTCTCAATCAAAATCACAGCTGACATCCTATCCATCAGAATGATTTAGAGTTTAGAAGGTGTTCAAGAAAAGTTGAGTGAAATGTTAAAGACTGATGTAGTAGCTGTGTGTGTGTGTGTGTGTGTGTGTGTGTGTGTGTGTGTGTGTGTGTGTGTGTGTGTGTGTGTGTGTGTGTGTGTGTGTGTGTGTGTGTGTGTGTGTGTGTGTGTGTGTGTGTGTGTGTGATACTGAGATGGACAGACTGGCTGGCGGTGGCAGATGGCAGAAAGACGACACCAGAGCCTGATGGACTAGATGAGGAGAAGTCCGTCTGTCTGTGTGGCATGAGAGCCACGATTACATGATCACACACACACACACACACACACACTATTTGTCCCTCTCTGCTAGTACAGTAGCACATGCCACATCACACAGAGGTACATTAGAGCCAACATGAAACACCATTCACAGCCCATTTTACTTCTGTAATCTGTAAGTTGCTTTGGATAAAAGTGTCTGCTAAATGAATTAATGTAATGTAAATGTAGGTTTAGACTAAACGTTAGACAAGAGGAGGTTTGGTCGACTAAATTTTCTCTAGTCGCAGGAAAAAAACTCCACAGGAATTAGCAAAGTAACGTAGTTCGGAAATAATATGTCGGGCAGAAAATCCAAAGTGTGGGAGGATTTCGAGAGGGTAAAGAATGACCACAAAAAAAGTGACCTGCGACCTCAAACATGATTATGTAGCCTAACATTAGCCACTCTACATGGTGTGAGTCAGGTATACATTAACTGTCCACACTGTTATAGTGTTTCAGTTTACTTCAATATATTTTATTTATTCATTTTTATATAACTTATAAACTGAGGTTTCATGCGGGACACTTGGGATGTCTGATATTTACACAACGGACACATACACTGCATATCAAATCTGCCGCCTTTTCAAACAGTAACGTATTTTCGGCTGTCGCAAACCTCAACTGTGCGCATGCGTCAGTGGAACCAGACGATAGGCTTAAATGTTTCCCGGCTTGACTGTTAAAAGCAGACGATTGGCTTTCCAGCGGGATGGGCGGGACATGTAGATACAACTGCCATCTTTGGCGTTACGGGTTTTCCCTATATAGTTGTATTGAGCATTGACTCTGACTAAATGCATACTTTTTACACAAAACAAGATGTTTGAGGGGAGGGGTTGAAACATTAGATAATTTGATTGATCGATCGAATTCTTTACTGATATTCACTCTTCTCCAATAAATACCACAGGTAAATTAACAATAGTTTAATGTGTCATGCATAAATTATTCAATTGTTATTATTTTAATTTAAATTTATTTTTTTCAAATTATTCAATAACATCCAATCACAATTAAGTATTCATAAATGATTGATGTAGCATTAAAGTTAAATAGTAACAATAGGTGAAGTAATAAAATATTAATAAAATATTAATAATGGATGTTTTCATTGTTTGAGTCTAATAATTATATTCTGCATATTGAACACGTCAAAAACAAAACAAAAAACATCAGGTGAAAATTCAAAAGAATTTCTTAGGATTTTGATGAAAAATTATGAAGACAAACATCGTTCTTCTTTGGAAAATGTGCACTGATGGATCAGTAAGACAAGAATTGTGTTTTAGGAGAGTACAAAGGGTGAGTTCCGATTTCTCCTGACACAACGGTCCACAAGATTATATTTGTGAGCATTTGTACAAGATTTCATTCAGACCAGCAGCTCAAAACTTAAAAAAAAATAAATAAATAAAAAAAAATGATTGAAGCTCAAACCTGAAACCATTTGAGTTCTGGACGGTTACGCTGAATCTTATCTCCATAACGCTCCTGTTCATGGGACATCCCCTCAATCTGTTTTCAACCACCATCACCACTGCCTCAAAACATCAGAAGAAGAGAGCAGTGGGTGTGTGTGATTCCAGTGAAATTTTGAAAAGCTCTTCTAGGAAATTATTTCCCAGGAAAAAGAGCTTACAGGTTAAATAGAAGTAGTTTAATCTGGAAACCATGACGCTCAACAAATGATTAATAAGCCAAATATTGTGATGCATCGTAATCGGACAGTATTTAAAAAAAAAAATATATATATATATATATATATATAAATATAAACATGATATAGCATTCTAAATATTTTAATTATTTAGCATTTTAATTACTCTATATTTAACAACATCTTATCTGCTTATCTGTCATACCTGTCTATATAGTGATGTGTATTCTAGGGCTGGGCGATATGGAGCAAAAAATATATCTCGATATATTTTGCTATATCTCGATATACAATATACATCTCGATATCTTTACAGGAAAAATAACCCCCCAAAAACTACTACAAAAACAAATATGCCAAATACCACAGTCTTTTTTTTATTGAAGTGCAAAGAGGTAGGCAGTTCATGTATGAACAAAGTGCTTCTGCGACATTTAAAAAAAATCCCTGTATACAAAAATAATAATTTAACTGTAAAATAAAGGAAGAAATAATATATATTGCCTTCTTTTCATTCAAAAATTAAACAACAACTCAAGGTAAGCAGTGCATATAGGAATAAAGTGCTTCTGCGCTTTTTCCATGTTGAGACAACACGCGAGCAGTTTTGACAACTATTTTCAAAAGAAAGTAGCTAACACCTTCCTTAAAAGTTAAATGTCGCTAGATAACGTCATACGCCAATTAGCATATTCATGACGTCATCGCGTCGTTCTGCCTGCCTAATGTGTTTTCTCTCTAAATTCATGCTCACATTCTGTATTTTAACATAATATAATATGATATAATATAATATAGCCGAATGTAAAGCTGTTCTCATTTCCTATATAATTTTTGTCAGACAATAGAACAAGTAGCTATGATAGTGAATGACTACATTTTTTTATATGTGTAAAATTAACTGAATTGAGAGAGTTCGAAAGAAAGGAAATTAAAATGGTCAAACAAAACTTTAAATATAAAACAAAAGAGAAGCATATAAGTGACAAGTACGTGGAAAAAGAAAAAACTGGCGCGCGCTCAACACATGAATGTGCTGCTGCTCGTCTCAGCCATTCACTGAACAAAGTAGACGCAGTTAGAGAGAGTGACGGCAGGGAGAAAGCAAGACCTCGCGCTCCCAGAACAGTACTGGCAACATCTGGAGGTTACTGGGGTTTGTCTAAAAAGTTGCTAGATTTGTCACTAGTTGCTTTTAAAAAAAAAAAAAAATGTTGCTAAGGGGGTCTGAAAAGTCACTAAAAGTCACTAAAAAAGTTGGCAACACTGCACGCGAGGGGAGGGGGAACAAAACCAAGGAGGCGGGGGCGAGCACGAGCACAGCACAGAGAAGGCAAACAAGCAAAGTGGCGAAATCAGAATTAAATATAAACAATATATCGATATATACGATATGTCAAAATCCATATCGTGTTTAAACATATCTCGATATATTTTAAATATCGAGATATCGCCCACCCCTAGTGTGTGCCTTGATAAATATGAAGAGTAATTATATAAATACCAGTGTTGGGGGTAACTTATTACAAGTAACTCGAGTTACGTAATCAGATTACTTTTTCAAGTAACTAGTAAAGTAACGCATTACTTTTTCAATTTACAACAAAATATCTGAGTTACTTTTTCAAATAAGTAACGCTAGTTACTTTTTCACATTTATTGACTGACAGCTCTCCTGTCCCCATGTTGAGAGAAATAAAGTGAGGTGTTGTGTGCATTTGCATTGAACATGCATTTATCTCACTTGCACAAAAACATTCAGTATTCCTCAAAATGAATAAAAACAGTCAAATGCAATCTCAGAATTTTGTGCAAAAGTTTTATAATTAACTATGTTAAATTACACAAATATACTTTATGTATTTAATCTCACGTTATTAACCAATGTCTTTGCTGCTGACCTACAATGATCTAATTCAACCATACTAATAAGCAAAAATGACTTTAGATTAGGTTTAGAAATAAGAGTGTTGAACTTCCTTCTCCTGTATCCTATTGTTATTTAATCAAGAACAGCAGCAGCTGAAAGGTTTGTTTGAGCGGCGTCCTCTACTGTACAGAAGTAAATATTCATTTCCTTCAGCCGTAGGCTTATTCATTTAACTTTTGATGTGAAAGGGCCTTAACAATTGGCAAAAATAGATTGTTTCAGCTGTTATTAAAAAACAAACAAACAAGCCCATGCAGGTGAGAAAAAGTAACGCAAAAGTAATGTAGCGCATTACGTTCCATAAAAAGTAATTAAGTAACGCAATATTGTAATGCATTACTTTTAAAAGTAACTTTCCCCAACACTGATAAATACACAGTGCTTTGTCCATTTCTAATTGTGTTTTTTTCTAATAACTGTTTTTCAACGGTGTTTTTCTAGTTTTTACACACACACACACACACACACACACACACACACACACACACACACACACACACACACACACACACACACACACACACACACACACACACACACGTATAAATAATACATAAGGCATTAGCCTTGACATTTATATAAAAGCCTATAGTGTTTCTTGAGTGTAGAAAACACTGTACGTATTTAAAGAACCAGTTCTCTGTTTACCTTAGCTTTGCCAATAAGCAGACGGTCCAAACTGCGTGCACCATCTCATTCACAACAGAGGTGGAGTCATGAGGTTTTATCGACAGCTTGAGGATCCAATGGAGAAACGAGGTTTAGTCACAAGCTATTTATACTTTTCACTGGTTAAATATTTGCAAAACCCACAGCCAGATACAGTGAAAGTAAGTATAATAATGTTTATCAAAGCGCAAAGCCCTTCTATTGATGGGACAGTAGCCACTGTACCATAGCAAAGCTCATCGCAGTATGTTGACAGTGCAGAAGCAGCTTTGAAGACAGACGCCTTATCAGCTCCAAAAATATGCATCTTCAGTCTCCAAGCAGATAAAGTTGTGCTGCCCCACCCTGCACCAGATCCTTCTCACAGACTGCCATCGGAACCAGCAGACTGAGGCTCAATTCATACATAGTGGGACGAGATATACCGCAATAAGCTTAAAATACCTAGCAGAAAAACACTGGCTGAAATAGCTCATTACATTAAGAATAAGCGATTTTTTTATTTTTTTATTGAGAAATTTAATTAATTATGAATGTTTATAATCAACATTTGTCTCGCTTCGTCCGCCATCTTTGGCTGCCTTCAAAAGACAAAGCCATTTACACAAACAAACACACAGGGGCTAATTACATCCTCATCTACAAATGACTCCAGCTTAGACTGTTATTAATAAAAACTCATTGTTGACATGAAGCAGGGCTTCCTGAGGGCTTAACACATCCGCACTGCCGCACAGAGATCCAACGACAGGAATATTTAGGGAATTAAGGCCTGATTCGGGAACAACCAGAGGCACAGAGCTAAAAATAGAGCATGCAGGCTGCTGGTGACACGCTTTTTGAGGTCACCTCGTCCTGCTTCTCCAGGGCACTTTGTATTTGTGTGAAGGGTATTTGTGTACAAGTGTATACGATGAGATCAGTGAAGCCAAAAGAGAAAGTACTCTGTATTAACTTTTGCATTTGTGAGAGTACTCTATGCTTAATGCTCTGTTACATAAGCATCACTAAAGCTCTTTACATATAGCATATACATGGCAGCCTACTGGATGTCAAATGTTCTTATATTCCCCACTCCCATGCATACTCAACCCAGAATGTCTGTAATCACAGGATACGCCTTCCTGTAATGGGGTGATCAAGTGTCCAATCTAATCATGTGCTTTAAAAAAACTGCTCCACTCCGAAACCTTTATGTCTGCCTCCAATATAGGCAGCTGTCTTCAAAGGCATCAATGTTTTTATTAAATATTGCTGTATTTATTATAAAGGAGTTATCCATGCACTTTTTTTAATCATGGGCCGAGCTAAGTCTCAGATTTCACACCCATAGACAATTGGCTAAACATCTGATGCATTAAGCAAACCAAATTGGAAACACGTTTCAAAGATGTCTGATTGGTTGCATTCTACAAGATTTCCGCGAGACGTGTGTGTCGCGTTCTTTAACGGTCCACCTGTAAACAAAGCCGTAGTCATGTCTGTAGTAGATGCGTCGGTCTGTTATTGTGGGGATATCGACTTTACATTTTTACACCCCTAAACATGACAAGGGACAAAACAAACTGTGATTGGTTGCTTTACATGTGGATCAGATGTCCTGTTGGACGGTCTTTGGCCAATGAAAGCCGCAATGGAGTCCAGAACTCCCGCCGTCAGTCTGAACGTCTGGCTACGCGAGACTAGGCCGAGCTGGTCTAGCTATTGGAAGTGTGCCTTACAATGCTGTCTAGTAGGCAGCTTGCTAGATTTTGGAACAGAGCTAAAGTGGGATCAGAGCACAAAATGAAAAGCAAGATTTTCTAAAGGGAAGGTCTCTGGTTTTGTCCCTTTTTACGTCTTTCACTGACGTTCTTGCTAGCTGGCAACCAGTGTTATTTAAGTATCATTGAGACACTATTATCGTTTTTATAGTTAAATTTGTTTATCATATTTATAGATTTTTTTTAATTAGTTATAAGGTGCCATGCCCTGAAGGGACTGTAGCCCCTATTGGAATTTGTCAGTTTACTTTATTATTATTCCTCCCCAATGGGAGTCTAAGGCAGCCCCATGAACAGAACATAGGAAAATGAGGGGGAAAAAATGCTAATGAATAGTAATCGGACCAACTTTGAGGTCTCAAGGAAAATTTTTAACCCTTTGTTCTAGAAAAAATAAACTTAGTACACCTGATTCCTCTCATCATGCTGATCACACCTAAGGATAGGTATCAGTAATGACCTTCCGACTTTAAAAATCTGAAAGATTTTTGTATTTCTATAAAACATCCATTCCTTCATGAAAACTTCAAAAGTAACTTATATTTTTAAAGTCGTTATATTTCTTATAATGTTGTAGCTACTTTTTGAACTCATAGCTCCCTTAGAAGGGCTTGGCCCCGTCATTGCTGTTCGCAGGTATATTTATTTTTGTATGTTTCATTTTCATTTTAGTTAGTTTTAGCAATTACGGTGTATCATTGACCTTTTTATTCTTTTTTTTTATATGTCTCTATAGCTTTTAATTTTTATTTCAGTTTCCATTGTAGTTATTTTAGTAAGTCAAGTTTTAAAAAATCACAAATGTAGCTTTGGCAACTAACTGGCAACTATATATTTCAACTATATACCTGGCAACTATTTATTTTATTTGAAGTAACACATTTTTTTTTTTTTTCATTTAAGTTTTTCTTAACCATAATAACCCTGCTGGCAATGTTTAAAACCCCAGTTTTTGGCTGTCTCCCAGCATGAGCAGTAAATGCTACATTACATTACAGTATGACACAGTGCTTCCATTACAAATGTCATACGAGAACCACCTAAAAGTCTCTAAGAAACACTGGACACCATTTACGCCAGCGTCTGGTGCCATCCATTTCTGATCAGAGACAGATGCTAATTTCAGGTATTAACAGGATTTAAGAACAATGCCCGCATGATTGACCATCCATTCAATGGGAAACCTCTTGTAGATCCTGCAGGAGGTGGGCAGACTGTGGCACAGTGCAGGGCTTATGTGCCAAGATCCCGTTCGCTGGCAGGAGACGAGTGTTTGGCAGGAAGTAAGGAAGATGGTGTGTGTTGACGGGGGCAGCACCTGCCCATCACCTGGTGAGACTGACCAAGCGCACACCCGGTCTACAAGCACAGAGCCACGGCTCACACATTCATGCACACACACCTGCAGCCTTCAACTCTTATTTTCAGGCTAACACAATTTACAGCGGACAAAAACCAAGACTGCTTCATTACACTATCCTGAGAAGATATTCTGTAAAACATGATGTGAGAGGAGAAGACGAATGAAAGCAAACAAAAGCACAGCAATAAACAATATAGGGCTGTGCAATTAATCGATATTAAGTTTCGATCTCGGCCACCATCGATTACTAAAATGCGAGATGAAATGATTATTGTGCCCAATCCCATTCCTTTCCAGTGGTGCGCTTTTACTCCTCCTTAAAACCCAAAATTAACATGGAAAGGAGTAAAATGACGTTACATGACTTGTACAAAATGGGGCATGCTTGATATTTTAAAAAGTTGTTTTCTGGCTTTCTATGCGCACGCTCCGAGAAGGAGCAGAACACAGACAAACAAAGTGAGCTTTAGGTACGCAACTTAACAGTCAAAAACACGCAAAAATATGTAAAAATGCCGAGCTTGGCGAGTATCCGGCTATATCATTTGTATGTTACATTTGAATGTAAACATTTTGAAGAAAAAAGAATGTGTAGCATTATAATGGATCTGTGCATTCATTCTTAAAGTGACAGCAGCCTAATATACACTCACCTAAAGGATTATTAGGAACACCTGTTCAATTTCTCATTACTGCAATTATCTAATCAACCAATCACATGGCAGTTGCTTCAATGCATTTAGGGGTGTGGACCTGGTCAAGACAATCTCCTGAACTCCAAACTGAATGTCTGAATGGGAAAGAAGGGTGATTTAAGCAATTTTGAGCGTGGCATGGTTGTTGGTGCCAGACGGGCCTGTCTGAGTATTTCACAATCTGCTCAGTTACTGGGATTTTCACGCACAACCATTTCTAGGGTTTACAAAGAATGTTGTGAAAAGGGAAAAACATCCAGTATGCGGCAGTCCTGTGGGCGAAAATGCCTTGTTGATGCTAGAGGTCAGAGGAGAATGGGCCGACTGATTCAAGCTGATAGAAGAGCAACTTTGACTGAAATAACCACTCGTTACAACCGAAGTATGCAGCAAAGCATTTGTGAAGCCACGACACTAGCAACCTTGAGGCGGATGGGCTACAACAGCAGAAGACCCCACCGGGTACCACTCATCTCCACTACAAATAGGAAAAAGAGGCTACAATTTGCAAGGGCTCACCAAAATTGGACAGTTGAAGACTGGAAAAATGTTGCCTGGTCAGATGAGTCTCGATTTCTGTTGAGACATTCAGATGGTAAAGTCAGAATTTGGTGTAAACAGAATGAGAACATGGATCCATCATGCCTTGATACCACTGTGCAGGCTGGTGGTGGTGGTGTAATGGTGTGGGGGATGTTTTCTTGGCACAGTTTAGGCCCCTTAGTGCCAATTGGGCATCGTTTAAATGCCACGGCCTACCTGTGCATTGTCTCTGACCTTGTCCATCCCTTTATGGCCACCATGTACCCATCCTCTGATGGCTACTTCCAGCAGGATAATGCACACAAACCTTGAATAATTTCAAATTGGTTTCTTGAACATGACAATGAGTTCACTGTACTAAAATGGCCCCCACGGTCACCAGATCTCAACCCAATAGAGCATCTTTGGGATGTGGTGGAACGGGAGCTTCGTGCCCTGGATGTGCATCCCACAAATCTCCATCAACTGCAAGATGCTATCCTATCAATACGGGCCAACATTTCTAAAGAATGCTTTCAGCACCTTGTTGAATCAATGCCACGTATAATTAAGGCAGTTCTGAAGGCGAAAGGGGCTCAAACACAGTATTAGTATGGTGTTCCTAATAATCCTTTAGGTGAGTGTACATGCTGCAGTCTGTCTCAATGTTAATGTTAAGAAAATTACTCACTGCTTTCGACTGAAGGACTTTTGAAAGTTGAATTCTTACAGTGAAGACTATGCTGCGTTTTATTTTACATTTGATGATTCAATTTTTGTAGTAGGCTGTTAGCTGGATACTTATAGACTTGCTTAAAAATTTAAAGCAGTATTGTAATACTGATTGTTTATTTATTTTTCAATAATATGAGGATTTTTTTTTCTTTTTCTTTTTTACTTGCATTAATTAGCCTAGTATTCTACTGTGCTATCGAAATTGGTATCAAGAATTGTGAAATTTCACTGGTATCTAATATTTAGATTTCATACCAACCTTATTGCCAGAAAAATATTATATTATATAATATATTCTTGATATATATTGCTGTCGTTAAATAAATTACTTGTGTAAGGTTTTGGCCTTGTGGCCAAGTCTTAATCATGTTAAATAATCGTGATTACAACATAAATGAATATAACCGTGAATTAGATTTTTGCCATAATTGAGCAGCCCTAAAACAATATTATGCTTATTGGGGATTTTTACAAATTTTGAGCATGGTAAGTGAACTGTAAACTTCTGTTTACACATTTAACAATTGTGGGCATAAATAGCCTTAGATGACTCAGGCCATGGTTTTCTGCCAAGTCGTAGACCGATACAGGCTGATTAACTGTCCAATATCACCCCATAATCTAGTAGACAAAAAAAAATTGTTTATTGTTTATTTTCTCACTTTGTCAGTTACAAATTCTACTGACAACTTTGTCAATGTAAAGCAAATCTGACAAAATTATTTGCCAAAAAAACTACAGCTACAGGTTTTATTTTACTAAGCAAAACAAAAATGCATATAAAAACAAAACGCTTACAAGAAAAAGCATACATTGACAACAAAATAGTCAGTTACTAATATTTTGTTGGTTCCCTCGTTTTAGCACACGTTCATCATTTCTTTGAATGAGAGCCCAGCCAAAAATTATGTCTGCACAATTTAGCATTTCATTGCGTTTCTACAAATAAAACAAATGACTCAGATAACAACTATGCAATATGCTTACGTAATCTATAACAAATTTTTAATAGCATTTGAATAAAGGGGGAAGATGTACATTTTCCTAGGCCTGACATCAATTTTAGCGACTACTGAATATGTCACTCAGAGGAGTTAATCGGAGGAGAGTTCAGCTTTACACTCCTCCATTTTCAGTCATACAGCACTGAAATCCCTCTCCTGCGGGCTCTGATGGAGGCTGGGAAAAAGATCCAGGCCACTTTAAGCAGCAGGCGGCCCTTCTGCAAATATCACAGCAGAATGGATAGATTTGAAATCCAAGCTGGGTTGAAAGAAAGCTGAAAGAAAAGGGTTAGGGGGTCTTTATGGACCCCAAGAAGGGACCTGCCAAACGCAGAATGACAAAATGTGCCATCCGAGGCAGCAGCTCTTTCGCCGTCACTGTACGGAAGGCTTGTTACTCAGGGATCACTCAGAACCTTATGGTCATTTCAGCTGGTAAGCAAATGCATCATATGAGCAACAGGGCCAGCGTCCCAGAGGCCCAAATGACTGCGCGCAGACACAACCGGGGTGTTGAGACTGCAGTTAAGAGGTGACAGACGTGATATATGAGAAGAGGCTGTTGAGCAGGAATAAGAGGAACGATATGTTAATGGAGATCTCTAATAGCAGCTACTAGAAGATCCACAGTGGAAGTTATTAGATCTCTCTTCAATCGTTCTTTTAGGACAGTAAAAACTGTTGCTGAAACTGCTGTTTTCGACTTGTACACTCAGTCATCATTACTAAAAAAAATTACACATAATTAAATGAATAGTACCGTATAATAGTCACTTTATCGTGATAACCCCTTTGTTTTCGCACACTTTAACTTGAACTAATTTGACTTGGAAAGAATCAATCATGGCTGACTGAAAATGAGCACTTCTATCTACAAAGGCAGTGGTAACAGAAAACTTATAATCACTAAAACTATAAGACCGTGTGTCCACCAAGCTTTTTTAACCAGCTGAAAACGGTAGGCGCTCTTCTGAAAACGCCTACTTGCAGACCCTTTGAGTTATCAGTTGAGATGATTTGGTTGCTACGATAAGCAATATCTCATAAGTGTTAATAGTATCTGATTTCGCAGATAGTTTGTTTCTAAATATATAAAACATTCAAAACAATGTAATGTAATGTTGCTCTGAGCTCTTTGAAATGTTTTTGTTCCGATGTTGTGCTTGTTGTCTTTTGCCGTTGTACAAGCAGAATGGGATGGTTGGTCGATGTGGTATTTGTGGCTGGCTAAAAAGTGACAGTGATGAGAAAATGTCAAGCGCTCAGCGTGAAATAAACGCTCCGTGCCTCGTCACGCTGCTGGCCTTTTTGAATACGCAACGCTCACACTGAAAACAATTTAAAAAAATATACTGGAATTAAGAAAAAATGCTTTGGTGGACACACGGCTTTAAAAACCTTTGTATTAAATAAAATAAGATGAAAAATAATACCAAAATAACACTGTTCTGAAAATCCATGCTGCTGGTCTCAGTCAGTTAATCTTTTAGTGAAAAAAGCAAGCAATTCGGTTTCTAGCAACAAGTAATATGTGTGTGCATCATGAATTCAAACCTGCTCACGACAAAGACTACTACTCAGAACATGCTGTAAAGTACACAGTTATTAGGAATGGGATTTGGAATTATAAAAGATTTGTCAATAGAGATATAGAAAATAAGGAAACTGGAGGAAAAATGCCAAGAACCAATGCAACGTCAAAATCCCCTGCCACCTGTCAAGTTTGCGGCTGACAAAATCTCTGATTTGCATTGAAGAGGTTGTGAAAATAAGGAGAAATACACCTAATTTCTGATCAGTCAATGAATTTCTATTAATTTTGCTGTTGTTTGTGATGAAAAGGACTCACAAGAAACATTTAAAAGCTAAGCATTAACTACAAAAAATAAATAAATAAAAATGGACTATAGAATTAGTCATAAAAAAGATTTGAATAATTCCCATGACTTTTCCAGGTCTGGAAAGCACAGTTTAAAAAAAAACCTAACTTTTCCAGGTTTTCCCTGAGCTATTCTTGTGGGAGAAAAAAAGAATGTGATGTGATGTTTTGTTTTGTTTGTTTGCAGGTTATATAGTTCCATAGTAAATTATGTCATTATTCGGCTCTCAAGTCAGTGGAAACCCTTTTGAAGCAGGTTTGCATATCCTCAGGCAGACCATTTTGGTGGAATGGGGGTAACTGACGGAGAGCAGGGGAAATGCCAACAACAATTTCACATGCCATTATTCTTGTCACCACCAGAAAGTCAGCAGTTTGACATTTCATGCGCCCACCATCTTGAACACAGTGTTAAAAACAAAGTATTAAAAACAACCTGTGAGTGCTGCAAATACAATAGAAGTGTGATAGAATCCCCAATCCGATGTGCTGGCAAGAGCTGATAGGATCAGCGGGAGCCCGGGGCCTCCCTAAAGCATTTACATGATTTACTCCGAGTGGCTGTGAACCTGCAGGAAACAGGACTGTTGGATTGAGAAGCGAGGCGAGGGGATCTGCACCACTAGAGGGCTTCCTCCGGGCTTCACCGATGTTGGGAATATGGGGAAGAGTACTTTAACACACACTCACGACTGACTTACGGCCTGCAGGAGACACCTGTGATAAGAGCAAACACACCACCATCTAACCAAATAATCTGATAGAGTGACTCCCTCTTGTATTTCACAGATGTGTGATTTAGTGCTGGTAACTAGAGGCAAACGACGATGTATAAAAGAATTTATGAACGGCTTTAATGAACACAAATAAATACACCATCCCTCCAGCATTCATTAAGATTCATTTAAACGTCTTTCTAATCTGCTAGTCCCCCAGGAGGAAGGTCACCAGCAAATATGTGCTAATCTTCGGAGGTTAAACACACCTAAATTAAATTTGAATGCAACACAATGGTTAAAATTGCATTTCGCAACTACAAAGGTCAGGTTTTATAACAATAGAATAAGGATATTAGGCATATAACAGAGCAGGTGACCCGATATCCATTCCATTGTAAACAACGGCTGGCATTTAAAGCTAGTTGGCGCAGGGTTCATTTCTGGGTAAGGAGTTGTGGGTCCTGCACAAAAATGCCTAGTTTAAATGTCTGCCCACTGGAGACACAATCATTAATTGTATAAATACATTTTGAAAAAATCATAATCTGTCAAAGGATAACTTTTAAAATATTTTCAAAACATAAAAAAGAGGTAGCAGAAATATAAAAAATATATAAAAAATGATATATATGTATATATATATATATACACACATACATATACAAATATATATATATATATATACACATACATATACAAATATATATACACATACATAAACACACACACACACAAACACATACACATATATGTATATATATATATATATATATATATATATATACACATATATGTATATATATATATAATATTTATATTTAATTATATAATTAATATTGAAAATATATCAATGTTAAGTAATAGTTATAGGAACAAGCTTGGTATAAATTATGATAAACAATTCAGCTCGGCTACCACCATATTCAAAAAGAGTTGGGATGGTTGGCACATGGAATATAAATTTAGAATAATTCATGATTCATAACTGATCTGAACATTTGGTAAAAATAAGGGGGGAAACCGTCTTCTTACTAGAGGGATTTACACTGTTAAAACCATCATAAATGGTTGTTAGAATTGTTACTGTATCAAGCTTTACATCATACATTAATAATAAAATAATCTGACATTTAAATATATATATATATATATATATATATATATATATATATATATATATATATTTAAAGCTATAGTCAATTTTAATTGTACCAACCAACTCCACAAAATTGTATTCAGCAAATTTAGAAAATACTTTAATAAATAAACAAACAAATAAACAAAATGCTTGCATATGCACTTAGTTCTGTTATCATAATGTTTATTCCACCACAGATATTCAACAAAGAATGAAAACTGTGCCCATCAACCTCTGTTTCCTCTAATAAGGGCACGTCCTGAATATCGAAAGCTTGCACAAGGATATAAACATTACGTCAGCTTCCAAAACGGTTTAAAGCACTGCTAAGATATTCCCACTGTCAGTCTTCACAAGTGGGCTAACCAGCAGCGGACGTCCCAATGGGATGGAGTGTTTTCCTTGAGGCGCCCCTAGAGGAAGTGATGACATAGCCTCCCCTGCATTACAAGACTGTTAATAAAACATGTCAATGCAAGAGCGCTATCGTGGGGTGGGTTAATGTCCCACACACCTCTAGAGAGGATAACACAACGGATAAACAAGCAGTTTACCCTCATGACTGCATAAAGAAGATTTTTTATTTTAGAAATGTTATTGGTAACACTTTAGTCTTTATGAACTTTTTGAAGGAGGGACAGAAAGCGCTCAGATTTCATCAATAAAATCTTCAATAAGGTTCCGAAGATGGACGAAAGCCTTATGGGTTTGGAACGATATGAGGATGAGTAATTAATGACAGAAATTTCATTTTTGGGTGAACTATCTCTAATAATTAGTTAATAGTGAGAAATGGACCCTAAACCCTTTATATTCTTTATATAGTTATTTTATTTTATCCCGTTTGATCATCAAGTGGGCAAAACCCACCCCACAAACGTTCTGTAGCACAAACGGTGCAGGAAGAGTCACGCCAAAGTTTAATACCTGTGGTTAGAGGTTTGTCAAGATCACTAACCCCAAGAATCAGCAATAGTATTGGGGATGCTGGCAAAGCACCACTAATAAGCATTTTCAGCATTCTTCCTGCAAAAAAAAACAAACGAAATCACTAACAAACACCCTAAGCCAGCCAGGAAAACGAGATCAAACAAACAACGAGAGCATTTAATAATTATGTGTTAATCAAAGACGGCTCTCTAATGAGAGCTTCTTCTGGTAGGTAGAATGTCTTATGAGTGGTCGGGAAGTGATATCAAGGGTAAGTCACTCAAATAAAGCTTTTAGCTTCTCAAAGCAAGGTCAAATCAAAGGAGGAAGAAGTATTACATCATGTTCCAGGATCATGGCCTAACCGGTAGACACACAGAGAAGATGCTTTAGAGAATGATAAAAATCAAAATGTGATTTTTCGCACAGAGTTCGTACAGCTTTTCAAGCACTTTTCCCAAGACTTTCAGGGTGCCTGAATCATGGCCATTATAACCCTTTAGGGATGGGACAATTACCGGTTTCACTATAAACCACGATAAAATGTACTGACGGTTAGTAATATCGTTTAAAATTCAATTATCATTAAAACCGTGTTTGATTATCGCGATTTTAATAACTCACTATAAATCCTGTCCAGCCAGCAACAGTCTGACGCAGACGGTCGCGCAATGTTTTTTTTTTTAGAAGAAGAAATGGCGTAAGGTTGTAACTGTGTTCGGGAGATTTTTCAGCCTTTTAAGAGGACCAAATCTGAGGTGTGGTCATATTTTGGCATTTACAAAAATCCTGAGGGAAACTTAATCGAGGATGGTCACTCTGTCTGCAGAACATGCACAAAAAAGTCGCTGCGATAGAGGTAACTTAAACACTTCAAATCTCCCGAGTCGTCTTGTGTGACCATCACACATTGTTGTATAGCGAACGCAAGGCAAGTTAACTTTGATCTCAAAACTAAAACTACGTCTGGGAAATAATAATTGGGCACAAAATGTTGTTTTGAGTTGAAATATTTTATCTCACTCACTTGAAATAAACTTGAAGCTTTCGCGAAGAAAAGTTTGCAGCAAGTGTCTTTGAGCCAAAGACGAACGAACAAGCTCAAACAAGACTATTAAGAGTGACATTTAAGAGATAATAATGTATATTCATTGTACACTCATTACACCGTTTTTTTTACCATATAATTACGGGGACATATTTAATAGAGATTAATGTCTCTATTCTTACCTGTTAAATCCATTTTGTAGGCCTACAGCGTACAAAACTCGTCCAGACAAGATGATCACAACAATATTATCAAATTCTGTAAACAATAAATCAACTCCGATTTCATTTTCAGATCAATCAAAAACGGAGACGCAAGATGACAAGTTGTATTTGAATGAAATGAGAGAGCGCGTCCGTTGTGATTTACATGGATGTGCTGTGTTATAATGCGTTGCTATTGACGATGGTCATTATAAGGAACGAAATGCCACAGAATAGAATCTTGCTTTAAAAAGTGCATAGAGCTGCTAGCCTCGTTTTATTTGTTGTTTGTTGATTCTCAAATATAAAACTTGTTGAAATGTTTTCAGTGTGAGCATCAGTTCTTTTTTCACACTTTCATCTTGTTTTAACAAAACCGTGATAATATTGATAATCATGATAATTTCGGTCACTATAATCGTGATATGAAATTTTCATACCGTCCCATCCCTATAACCCTTCAACGTCTTTTTATATTAAAGCTGCAGTCGGCAAGTTTGTC
The DNA here is from genome assembly GCF_051911475.1 of Siphateles boraxobius. Taxonomy (NCBI): domain Eukaryota; kingdom Metazoa; phylum Chordata; class Actinopteri; order Cypriniformes; family Leuciscidae; genus Siphateles; species Siphateles boraxobius. Next base: position 34,866,190 of record NW_027509197.1, read on the forward strand.
AGATTGAGGGGACCAAAATGTTGAATGTTTACAAATCTCAAGCCCCTCCCCCACTGCCACGAGCACCCTCCCATCAAGTTCGTGCTCGTCAGTGCGTGTGTATTGTAACGTGCGCGAGGGGGGAGGGGGGATCTGTGGCGTGTACACGAACTGTGATTCACACAGCCCTGCGCTGATTGGACCAGAAGAACCGGGAACAGGCTCTAGGTGGAAGTAGAAGTGCAGGTTTTTTTTTCTAAAACTGGCTGATTTATGTTGTTCTGTCGGAGCATAGTGTCGGTTTCAGTGAATATGATCAAAAAATTCTTGCCGACTGCCGCTTTAAGTAGTATGTCGGTCTCGTTGTTAAACTGAATTGTATACATTTTTCTGAGCGGCGACTACCTGGATTGTGTAAAGAAAATGCAGTAATGCTATGTGCATTTAAGCAAGACTAGTAGAGACTGTTGCATTCACAGGATAGAATAAAAGTAGCACATATATAACGATTAGATTATTAATTTCATATGTGAAGTAATCAAGCATTTTACAGGATACATATTCAAAGTTTAAAAGTGTAACTAACCTAGAAAGCAAATCCAAAACTTTCCTAATTCACTCAATGGTTTCCAAAAACCCTCTGTCACATTACCAAAAGTTAAGAAAATGTTAGCCTAACATTCACTGCAACGCACTCTGACAAACATCCATTGACAAATGCAAAGTTTCCATGCAAATGATCTATTTTAGAAATAGGCCAACCCAGAAGATCGCATCACCCTGGTTCCCTCCATAAAAATAGGGTTTTCCATTGACTTTTGGATTATCGCATAAAATAAACTCTGTGACCAACAAAAGTTTATGATTCTTGCATACTTTGTTCATCATGATAATCTTCACAAATGAACAACTTTTATGAATTTTGAAGCAGTCAAAAGCTAAGCTATAAACAAACTACACCACAGTCGCATTACCACCACCATTAAGTTTCAAACAACTCTTTCAGTCTTAACATTTTCCCGGAGTTAGAATAGAGGAGTGTGATTATAAACATAACAAAGCTGTGAAAGCGGACTAGTGAGTAAATTAGTTTACCTGTTCGTCCTGATGACATTTAATGCCCCCGACGACCTCTGTAGTCTCATTTAGACACTTGTTAGCAACCATCAAGCTTTAATAAAAATCCCAAGAGGGCAGATGTATTTGATGTTGAAGAATAAAACATAAAAATATCTCGAGCTTGTGTTCACCACAGACCTTATTTCAGGCATGGAACCAAAAACCCGTTCAAAAGACACACTGACTTCAGGATGATGGAACTGGAAGAGCTAAAATGCTAACTCAGTACTCTTTTGCTGCATTTCTGCTTGATTTCAAACTGACCCGTCTCATCATACACCGTCAAAAAACATCTTACCCATTCCAATCCATTAAACACTCCGCTAGAGCTTTCTCAAAGACCAAAGAAACGCTGCTGAAGTCTGACCCTTTCAACCATGGATTGGACGTTCTCATCCAAGTACATTGAGACGGCTCATGCTGATCCTGTCCAAAGGCAGTCTTCTACTCTCTTGACTGTGCTGTGTGACAGAAATGTCCAGGAAACAGAGTCTGTTCCTACAGTCTACATCTTTCACTCCAACACTGAAATTGTGGATTTGTCCCAGGAGGAAGATGAAACCGTGAAGAAAGCAGCTGAGAAGACAAGTGAAACATATTCAAGGCGGTACACATGCTGTTTTGAAATCTCCTTTCACAAAAAGATAAAAGGACAGATTTCACATACACTTCATAAAGCAAACTCTGTCTTCGATAAAAAACCATTCATCGCTGTTTTTGCCCAAGGCCCTGACTAAGACGTCTAAGATCAACGTCTACAATTCTGGATGTGTTCTGCATGCAGATCTCACAGTTAAATAAGTCTTGCTGAGAGGAAGTCAATGAAAAGACATGAAACCAGGGCTGTGCAATATGACCAAAATCCTATAATCACACCAGGATTCAGTCACCCAGCATCATGGTCACGACACACAGCCAAAAATTCACTGAAAAAGGTGTCTATTTATTAGAGTATATGTATTATATCTTTCTTCTGTGCATCACCAAAAGCATCATAGACCTAAATAAATCATAGAAATCATTGTCTCCATACTATATACTTAAGCATAAGCATGCAGTGCTTTTGAGTTTTTCCACATGCATTTACAGTTAAAGCGGACTGGAGCTTTTAAGCTCAAGATAAGTTACAAGATAAGTAACAATGTCCAATTCCTGAACAAATCAAATCTTTATAAATTAATCAATATATCCAGTTCACAAAAACAGTGAATGATTTGTGAACAAATTGGCCTGATTTGGATCGGTTTACCAACTTAATGGACCCTTTCCACAGACTGTGATGGTTAAGTTTTTTATATTTTCATTTGTAAAAAAAAATAAAATAAAATTACATTTACTATAACACTATACTTGTTTATACATGTTTTCATACCATGGCACTGAATTAAAGTAAAATAAAATTAACACTGTTGCATGAGTGTTTCCAATACCACGGATGAAGCAGTGATAGTAAATGTGACATTTTACTCTATTCTGACCACTGTAATAATTTTTTTTCCCTCTCTTTTGGTGTCACAGAAACGCTATTATGGATTTTTTTTTTTTTTGCTACAAAAATTGCTACAATTACTCTGTAATGCAAAAATGATATGCAGCTTTCGTTCACAACTATGGAAGTTTACACAACTATCATTACTTCCACCAGGGTTGCTGCACATTTAAAGTCAAATGTATGGCTTTTTAAGACCCTTTGAAGACCTGAAGGAATAAAAATAAATACTGTACATTAGGGTTGTGCACTTTTTAAGATCTGCAGGAACCCTTCTTCCAATTCTGAGAACAGCGGAAATGTGAAAAGGGTCCATGATCCAATTACAGTGGTTAGCAGCTCACTTGAGATGGAGAAAATTAATGAATTTATTAACGTCACATGTTGTATATATGTACACCGTGATACTGGCACTTCTCAGGCTGTTTATAAAACAACAGGTTGGAGCACATGGCTGCCATGTGCATGCGTGTGTAGTGTGAATGAGAACATCATGATTTCAGTAGGACGGTCCACCTCTGTGTGTGACAAACAGGATGGATGAGTCAGATGCTTCAATCGCTCACTCCTTCCTGTCCTTTCAAACATGTTGTTAAACTCTGAGAGACACCAGAGAGACACGTGTACGCACACAGGTGTTAGCAGGGTCCAAAATTAAATGACAGAATGTACTGACTTATACATGTCTTACCTGCCATGAAAATATTTGCAGGGAAAACATTTTACAAAGATATTGCCATTTCGTTTCCATATTACACTACCATTCAAAAGTTTGGGGTTGGTGAGATTTTTAAATGTTTTCGAAAGAAGTCTCTTCTGCTCACCAAGGCTGTATTTGTTTTAACAAAAAACAGTAAAAACAGTAATATTGTGAAATATTGTTACAATTTATAATAACTGTTTTATTTTTAAATACATGTATATTTTTCCTGTGATGCAAAGCTGAATTTTCAATATCATTACTCCAATCTTCACTGAAACATGATCTAAATCATTCTAATATCCTGATTTGTTGCTTAAAAACATGTTTTATTATTATCAATGTTTAACAGTTGTGCTGCTTAATATTTTTGAATCCTGAATATTTTTTAAAGTATTCTTTTATGAATAGAAAGTTTAAAAGAACATCATTGATCAATTTAATGTGCTGAATTAAAAAGACTCCAAACAGTAGTGTATATATTTGCAAATATATAAATCACAAAATAATAGTAATATTTAAATTTATTCTATGCATGAGATTACTTTCACAACAATTAAGCACATTTCCTGCCTAATTGTCAATAATACTGCAATGAAAATGTCTATTATACAAAAAAAATGAATAGATTATTTAAAAAATAAAGTATCTTTATACATCATGGTAGAATTTGTTCTACTTATTTTAACATGCGCTGATTTTATCCATCTATCAACATCAATGTCCCATCCGCAGCAGCTTATTTCCAAGTATCAGGGCACGTGAGCCTCTCCGATGGGAGTCTCTTATAGTCCATTTCTGAAAATATTTCCTTGACATTCAGCTATACATCAGCGGCCTGTACCTCTTTATCTTTCCTCAGGGCTTATAGCCCTCTGCTAGTGGGGCTTTCTCATCTGAAGTCCTCTCACAGGACCCAATCCACCAGCTGCCCTCTAGTCAAAGCTCTGATTAAAAGATCCAGCACTCCCAGTTGCGGGGAAAGATCCAGCTACGTCATCCAGACAATTAACGCCACTAAATATTGTGCATTTCGCTATAGAATGGAGCCACATTGCATCACAGAGGCCACGTAATGCTCTGCATGAAGCCTCAGGGATGCGCCATGAGATAATGGCATGAGCTTGGGTGAATAACCCTGACAGTCGCCCTGATGAGAGCCAACAATCCCGTACTAATTGCTAAATGTCTAAAGAGCCTGTATACGGTAGATGTAATGGCAGGATGAGAGCAATTACAGAATAACAGAGTGCCCGGAAATAAAACACAGCTAAGTAAGTCTGTGTGACTTTTTCATGACTTTTCCAGTTAGTTGTGATGTCTGGAAATGGATTTTCTGAAATTATTTTACAGAGAATGCACTCACTGAAAGCAATTTCTCGTCGATTAAATATTTTAGAGCAGTGGATGTCTACTGGTGGGTCATGACCCAAACATGAATCACTGACGGCAAGAATAAAACAATGCCAAATGTAAAAATTATAAAAAGCAACTAACCATTTAATTGTATGCAGTAAGGAATAACTTTAATAAGAGAGGAGAAAATGTTAACCATATCTTGTGTTGCTGATGGCAAAGGTTGATGGCAAAAAGTTTTCCGTTTACATTTTTTTTTTACATTTTTTGTTTAATACAAATGTATATCAACTTTAACATTTTAATCAAGCTTTTAAAAATGTATCAAATGAAAATATAACAATTAATTTACAAAAAAATATTATGTCTCAAATAACAGAACAGTATACATTTAAAACAGATGAAACTATATCTTGGATGTATGATATTCCTTAGAAAAGATAATAATAATATTTATTATTACTTTGAGAAGTACATTTTAGTATACAGTAATAATATATTTCAGTCAAAATTTCTTGAAGTTAAACCAAACTTTTATTTTGGCGGTTTGTCGCATAGATCTTTCAGTTTCATTGTTTTTCAGTCCTTTTCTCAAATGAAACAGTGAAAAGCTTGTGAAGTGACTCTCAAAGAGATGAAGTTTTATGTTCATGTCCTCATATATCGAGACAGCAGACACTGAAAACACAGTGAGCGTCACATGTAAGAGTTTGTGTATTAGACAGAGATGCGCAGAATTTACTTATCAGCAACATGCACTACCTGGCTGTTGTCGCGTTTTTATCTGCTTTGTGATTGGCTGTTAGATTAGGCTAATCCATATCGAGTAAATTGTCCACAGATTATCATCGTTATCGACATAAATTTTATCGTGATCTCAATATGATATCATTTGTCGCCCGGCCCTAATTTATAGATTATTTATTTCATGTATAAATCACACATTCATTTTCCATTCATTTTTGAAGCCAATGCAAAATAGGATTGTCTTATTTGTGAAAAAGGAAATGTGTGATCCTGTAAATGGTACGCAGAACGCAGAGCATGGCCTGTCCACGTGTGGGTCATTCCTCTGGGTGTCCACAGCCTCAGGTGCTCTTCAATTCATGCTCCAAATCTTCTAAGAATAACACACATGCCCAGTCAAGCAGCACAAACAAGACAGACCTGACATATAAAACTAACTAATTGGAAACGCCACACGCCTGCGCTACAGCATCCTTGCAGTGGCACAAATTCTGCTGCTTTGTAAGATTCAAAAATAAAGTTCATTTCACCAGAACACCTACATTTTGACATATGGATGTACAAAAAGACATTTTCATATGTTCAACATGATGCTACAAAACAGTGAGACACAAATGCCAAAGTTGTCTGTCTGCAAGCCAAACTAAAAACAAAAAAAGTGACACTTAACGGCTTTCACACTGAGCGTATGTTTGTCAATCATATTCCGTGATCATAACTCCTGCCCTTCTGAATGACGACGCTGTTCATTTCCTCATTCTGAGTTCCGCACATAGACAACTAAGTTCTACGCAAATGCAGTAAATATTTCTAAAGATGAAACATGAAGCCAAATAAATATATTATTACGATATACAGTACATGTTCTGTATGTGTTTTTCATGCGGTTCGGAGTATTTTTATGCTTACATGAGAAATGCTAAGCGGGTGTAGCGTTCAGTTTATTATAAAACAATTAAAATAATGCACATCTGCCCATTATTTTATTAAAATTCACTTTAGATCACAGTCGAGGGCAGTGTAGTACTAAACTGTATCTTAATTTACTGTTGTATGTTGTGCAGCGAACGAGGTCATAGCCAAATGGGAAAAACTTCATGAAAGGGCCTTAATTGTCCTTACATTTATTGTTAAAGAGGTGAATGTATTACAAAAGCTGATCTTTAAAAGGCTGTAGTGGCTAAAAATGGGATGAATTTAGAGACTTGACATGCCAACAGTAAAACAAAAACTGTTGTCAGACAGGTTTGTAATATGGATTTGCATGCTAAGTTGCATTACAAAGTGAAGTTTTAAAAAGCACCAGCACAAAAAGTAAAACATTAAATTTAAATAAACTCAGTGGGACTGGAGGGTCATGAGGTAAGTTTGTTTTCATATGATGGACAGTCCTATAAATACAAATCACAAAACAAATATTTGATTATATTCCTTTAATGACAAAATCAGTCCATCCAATCAAACTCTATGATATGTTTGTGCAAATATATTAATAAATAAATATTTAACAGTGTGAGATACTTTCATCCCAAAAACAATGAACTATGCCACATTAATTTTGAGCCATTTGTGGGGGTTTTTGGTTTTTTTTCTGAAATGTTCCTATTCAGCCTATACCAGGTAAAAAAAAAAAAGCACATTGTTTAGTCCATGCATGAGAATATTATGGGGATATTAAAGAATTTCAATATTGGGAATTTTTTGCTTATTTTTTGTACAAGTAAAATATGAGTTCTAAAGCAAAACCAGCTGAGAACTAGTATCTTGTCATATGAATAATCCTGATCCATCTATAATGAGAAAAGGCCGCAATCATCATATCATACAGCACAAAAGAAAATACAAATCCACGTGTTGTATGCCATTAGCATTTCTGCCATCAGGGGAGAAGGTAATATTCATTATTGAATGTGGAAGCTTATGAACTTATGAAAGAGAAATAGCATGCATTATGAATGAGGAATCTCCAGCATGATGGATTGGGATCAGGAGTACCTGGAAATGCCCTGCCAGAGACTGTAAAGGCTTCTGAAAGTGTGTAGCACGATGGTGAGGAAACGGCTGGCATCCAGCCTCTTTATCGATGTGAAGCTTTTAAAACTCTATAGAACTGCCAGTAAAAATGAATAGATCTTTAAATACTGCTCTGGAGGGTGGTGATGCAAAATCTGGTGAGCCATCCAGAAAAAAAGAGATACTGGTAGCCTTTCTCTTTCTTCTGGTTTTATTATGACAGATATTAAAAGAGACGAAACACGGGAAACGTCAGTGCTAATGTAGTGCTTTCACCCCTCAAGGAGCCTGAAAGCTTTTTAAAGAATCACTTTCCCAAGCGAGGAAAAGTAGTTGAAAACAAAGAGGAGCGTTTGGAGAGCTGACAGAGGTAAAACGTTGTACAATAAACCGGCACATTCCAGCTAATTACAAGATATTAGCCAATTCTCACATTTGGGTACCTCTGACGTCAAAACTGTACCTTCCCAGACTCTCTTTTTCTTCCCAGCCTTTTGCATAACACAGCTTTTGGCAGGCACTTCAGGTCATGAGATAACAGGCAAAACAGGACCTGCCTCCCTCTTACGCACTACTCTTGCTAGAACAGCCATATATAAACCAACAAATGATGCACTTTTTAAATGGACTGACATGATATAAATGCATTTACATAGGAATCAAACACTGAGATGTGCAAAAGCAAACCTATAATGGAATCTTGCAGTGTTTTAAGATAGTAATCAGATAATAGTGTAGTCATAACTTCACCAAGCTACCGGTTGACATTTAACGAAATTTAGTGCATAATACTTAAAACAACTAAAGACTCAAGCCGACAAAATGAAAAACTAAACTCCAATTTGAGATACACTACTTAACATATTGTTCCACGTCTTAACAAGTTTGGGACACGTCCTGCTCTGTATTTTTACATGACTCCCATTTACTTCTAACATATAAATAATGCAAAAATATATAATTGCCGATGCCGAATAGATATATCTAACACAAAACGAACAAGAATTTATTCTGTGTTTTTAAGTGACAAAATATATACCACTATGCTGATTTACTATGAAGTAAAGTAAAAGTAAAAGTAAAGTAAATAAACATTATTTATGCTAAAACTTATACCAAACCCTAAAATCTAAAGTTACCTACAATTTTGTACTATTCTTTCCTGCTTTGCAAGTCAAATTAAATCCATACCTACACAACAACAAAACTACAGCGTAGTGGAAAAAAATATGTACACCCCATGAAAAGTGTTAGCACATCAATACTGAAACTTGGCCAACATAACAAATACCAAATGAAAATTCATTCACAGACTACACACACAATCAATAATGTTATTGCACATTCCTCAATGCAGAACTCTTTAGATTGTGTGATACTGGAGGGGCTTTCCACACAGATTGACAGTTCAATTGATTTAAAACCTCCAATTGAAAATAATTTTATTTTCAGTGAAACGGTAGATTCAAAATAGGTTAGAAATGGCTCTAAATCTATTTTCAGTCACATAAGTTTCCTTCTGGGGGTCTCAGGCAATTATTTTGGCATGATGGTACCAAGTACTTAAATGCTTAAGACCAGTTTATTTAGGTATATATATATATATATATATATATATATATATATATATATATATATATATATATATATATATATATATATATATATATATATAAAGTATGTCTTTCCTCTTTACTGATGTTCTACTCATTTAGATCTTAATATAATAATTGGTCCACCCAAGTCTAACTTTAGAGACTTGAAAAAGTGATAATTGTAGTGGTGCAATAACCTTTTCCTAACACAAGAAATGGGCATTCCTGTTTACTTAACCTAAAAAAAAGTCAAAAACAAAATGTAAATTATAAGCATCATATGTTAAATTATATTGATAGTGACTTTGGAAAAAGGTGAATTTGCCTTGATCTTTTGACATTTAAGAGGTTTTGTACCATTAAAATATTCTGCAAGTTTCATAGCTTAAAATGTCCTCCTCATTATAAACAAAGCGTTTATTTAATCAAGCTTGAAAAACAGCTTTTTTTTTTTTTATATTAGGAGACATTAGTTAATCTTGAGAGCTGTAATAGTAAAAATGTGCTAAGAGTTTGAGAGAGTTCCACATGTAATACTTATTTCATATGCAAAAATGTTAGCCAATCATACCAGTGGGCATTTACACTGATGTCTCGCACAGACACGCCCCTTCAAACAGAGCGTTCAAATCAGAGGGCTAAAATCAGGGCAGGAAAAATTCTTTTTATTTCTAAATGATGACCATTTTTGACCAATAAAACAATGGAGTTCATGACCCCTGTAAAAGAGCAAGCCATTAAAAACTGATAATTTGAGACAGAGGGTCAGAATGAAGGTTGAAAATAATAATTTTACACATATATTAGCTTTTTGTTGTGCAAAACTTTATTAACATTATAAGTGAAACTCTAGAAACATATATATATATATATATATTAAATATGTCATGAACCCTTTAATATGTTGGGGAAAACATGGGGTGTACTTTTTCACAGCACAATTTATTACCCATCAGCTCAGGTTCGTCCTAGTTTACATTCAGAGAAGCACATGTAACACGTATCTGCTTCAGTGGGTTGTGACGAAGGCGGAGAGCTTTTGGAAGAATCTCACCTTAAGTCTGCTTGTTATGCATTTCCACATTTGTGGCATAAAAGGGTCCAGAAGGGTTTTTGGTTGAGCCTACGATGAGCCCATGAAATCTGGATCCCATCTGACAACAGTTGCATCTAATCTGGGAAGAAGCAAACATCAATGGTGTGACAACAACCATAGCAAATGTGTATGACTATGACCCTTTAGCAGCTGGACTAATGTTCAGAATGGTTGACCCAGGCCATCTCCTTTAACAGCAGGAAGGATGAACCTTCACTCGTAACACCAACATGTTTGGCTTGTTTAACAGCCTGGCCGTTTCCTTTCCCAGCGCTATGAGCGAGCATTAATGAAGTTTCGCTGTAGAACAACAGAAGCAATTCAGGATGGAGGGGGACGCGGCCAGCCTGCCTCTTTCCAAAGCTCTTCCTACGCGCACCACTCAGCTCCATGGCAACTCGCAGTGAGAAGGCCAGCGCGTTACAATACGGGACTCTCACTTCCTGTCATAAAAGCCTCAGCGCTCTTGTTTTTTTTCTCATGATCCTTTGTGAAACAATGATAGGCCTGTTTTGGTTTCCACACGTAACGCTCAGGGTCATGTCTCATCTGAACCTCCACAGCAAAGAGGTGAGAAAACGTCAGTGGAAAGATAACCTTTACTCCACAACAGTCTGAAAATGAGAAACTCACTTTCAAAACTCCCAGCATGCCTCGCACTCTAAAGTAGGTCCCTGAAGGCCTTTTCACATGTTTCGCATCAACTTGTCCAATGCATCGAACTCTGTGGAGAGATGTCCTCTAAAGACTTTTTGCCACTGACCTTTCGAAGTGCAGCCGATGATAACCGAACAATTAAAATTTTGTATTCAAAGTGACTTCGCAATGACAGGTCAAGGTCTGCAACAACAGAGGTTTCTGACTTTCGCAATATTTTTCATGCTAATAATTTAGTTTCAATTTAGTGCAAAGCAACAAGAAACGTATATTAAAAGCCAACAAACTGTATCCAGAACTCCTGAATGTCTCAATTTACATTTATGCCTTTATATTAACCTTCATATTTTCACACCCAGAGTTCATTTTAATTAATAACTTTGATTTTAAATTAAATTAGGCACAATGCACAGGAAGTTAAATTGGAATTTTAATTGGAATAACAGAAAGAGGAATTTACTTAATTGCAATTTAAAGAAATTTAAATCAGGTAGTGCATGCTGGTATAAATGTGAAAATGTGAAATGCAAGTAGCCAAGTATGGTGTCCCATTCTGGGAATTAGTGCTCTGCATTTCACCAATCCAAGTGCACACACACAGCAGCGAGTATTGAACGTTAACACACACCCGGAGCAGTGGGCAGCCATTTTTGCTGTGGTGCCCGAGGAACGATTGGGGGTTAGATTAGGTTTCTTTATTTCTTTCTTACAGTCTGTCTATTCATCCATCTGTCTGTCTGTCCATCCATCCATCCATCCATCCATCCATCTATCTATCTATCTATCTATCTATCTATCTACAATTATAAAGCATGTTGCAGTGCATTCTGCATGCCACCAATCAAAACTCATTCATGGCTCCCATCATGCATTGCTGCATGAATAAATAATGAGCTTGTGTTCAGAGTTGATCTGTTTGTCACCATTGTTGAGATTTATACGCTAATTCTTGATGTCTGTGTGTGCCAACATAAAGTCAGGGAACTACACTAACCTTTTCCACTGGTGGCACTTGCACTACTAACTTTTTCAGTTACTAGCGCAAAATATGATTTGGTCGCACAAATTATTTATAGTAAGCCGCTCTGGATAATAATGAACAATAATGAAACTGTATTGCATACAGATGTGCTTTTTATTTTACTTGCCATGTTTTAAACCACATGCCGCCTTGTTTTTGTTTTCTTTAACATTGGTTGGGATAGATTTACTGCAATAGAAAATACTGTACACAATAAAGAGCAAAATGGATTTCAACATGCTATGGTTTGCACAGATGGGCAGACTCGTGAACTCGTAAGTAGTGATGCACCGATGTGAAAATTGTGGCCGATACCGATAACCGATATTAATATTGCTGTTATGGTCGATATCTCTGTATAGAAAACAAATTTACTGATAATCAAATAAAGAGATATTTTTAAAAACACTTTTCTTTTCTTTTTTTTACTTTAGAAATGACTGATATTGGGCACCTTTACCTGTGTGCAAAATATGTCACACATAGGACACGCATGCATTATATTGCATTGCATATAATGTGTGCTGGTCAACTTGTCCAAAATTAAGAAACCCCTAGAAAAGAGTAAAAAAAAAAATGCTGAAAAAAAAGTGTTGTATTTATTATTCCAATATCCAGGGAAAACGGCTTCTATTTGTGACGTGCTGTCTTTGCGTTTGAACATTGCACATTTTAAACAGGACACGCATTAGCTGAATAAATGTTAGCCAATACAAACATATTTATAGAAAACAGTTGACAATGAATAGAAAGAAGTCCAATAATAGCATAACAAATCACTTATTATAAAAATAATATCAAGTATAAGTTAAATGAATCCGACATAGGCCTATAATGAGGGCTGTGTTAGCAGTAAAACGGCCGTCATTTAACGAATTTTAAAAACACGGATGGATAATACAAAATGCTTTCTGACATTTTGACAGAAAAAAAACAAGCAAGAACAAAATTTAAACTATAGCCAATTTTCATTTTACAATTATCTTCTCTCTCTCTGTGTGCGCGCGTCCGTGTTTCTGAGAGAGAGAGCTCGCGCAGCACTGATACAATGGTACGTTTTAATCTAAGTAACGGTCGCGGGGCTGAAGCCAACTTGATGTGTTGAATGCTCAGAGCACGTTATAAAACGTATTCTTAAAATACACATTTCTGTTTTAATAAATGCTCAAAGTAAAGCATAGCATATTGCCTAAAAACATAGGTACAAAAATAATCAGTGATACATTTGCGACCCATTAAAAATTAGGGTCGCAATGGCATTTCAAAAGGTCGCATATGCGACCATTTTGGTCGCAGTGTAGTTCCCTGTAAAGTACCTTTAAAAATGTCTTATTATTGATTTGGTCTCATTGAAAACGCTAAAAATATGAAGCTGTACAAGGACAGGGCTCCTATAATTATTTACTTTTAAATATAAAGTAAACTTAACTGAGAAATAGGACTCTATATAAGCTCAGTGACTCAGGTCAAATGATTGTGAAATAATGATTATGTTAAAACACAACCAACACCATCAGATCACCTTTTCTATTTGTTCATCTGGCTGTTATAACTGAAGTACAACAACCAAACAAAATTTAAAGTCAATGATTTAAGAGTCAAGAGCCCAACTTAAGCAAACACTAATCTCCATAATGGTAACATACCAATTACGGTTTTCTCCTTCAGTGATTCGGCTTGTTAACATCAGGTGTCTTCAATGTTCAATCTTCAAAAAAAAGTGTTCTTAAATCATCTTTGACGTCAGTCTGTTATTCCGATATTTTTGTTTAAGAAAATGTGTAAATTTTACTCATTTTAAATGGTTAACTTTTAAGGAATTAATTTGGTTAATTATTACTCAATTCTAATTTGTTAAATTTAATTAATAATATTGCTTGTAATCTGTTGCCTCAATTTTATTGATTAGATTTAGCGTATTCATTCGTATTCATTTTTACAGTGTATCTATCTATCTGTCCGTCCATCCATCCATCCATCTATCTATCATCCATCTTTCTGTCCATCAGTCATTCTATCTTTTTCATTACTCTTTCTTTCTTTCTCTTTCTTTCTTTCTTTCTTTCTTTCAGTTTTGATTTTCAAAGACAAACAAAGTTCTATTAATTTCAATTCACTTAAATTCAACATTCTTCCATTTAAATTCAAATTCAGGAATTTAACTGGAATTGAATAGGCATTATTTCAATTCTGAATAATGTAAAACCCTGCTGTCATTCAACGACTTGTTAGCATAGTTCCCCTTTTACTTTAATTGCAAACAATTACCTTGTGAAATTTTAAAGATCACATATCCCTTCACGAGTACAGTAAAATCATCTTTCTCAACACACAACCAATGCATTGAAGCCATGATGCAAGTCATGTCAACGGACCTAGAGATTAGCGCAGTGCTGTCTCTCAGAATCACATCTGCTCCACAGTCATTAGCTGGTCATCACAGGAATCAGTTAGTGTATGATATTTTATAAGCTTTTAAGAGCCACAGGCCACTTTGGCCTCTCCTTAAGCACTCAACCTCACTACAACATAGTACACTTCAAAAGGACCCGCAATGAGGTCAATTAAGATGTTAAAATTAATTCTAAGAATTAGGAAGTTTACAAAATAGATAACATTGATGAGTAATGTTTATACAAGTGTGCTTTTGGTAAGTAAATCATCTTTACTTTACCCAACGTTACCTTGTCCCACACTGTACAAAATATTTGGCCAGTAAGTAACCACTAGAAACGGCCCCAGCCAACACCCTAGCATTGTGTTGCCAAGTAATGCATGCAAATAAGCATCACGCTCATATTCTTTGGAAAATTATAATCAACTTGTTTTTTTCTTAAAAACATTTCAAGCTCAATTCTGGCTTGCACTACATACCGATTTAGCTCCTCCCCCTCATCCTTCCTGTCTTCTCTTTTAACTTTAGCTGAATTAAATTGGCAGAGGCTCCCCAAGAAATGCAAATGTAATGGTACTGTCACTATAGGTTATATGACGAGCAAGAGATACCCATTACTTTCATCGCAGCGATGTTTTAATTATAAGTGCAGCATTCTTAAATAGTCCCACCCCATACTGTGAGGGAACTCAAACCAGCAATTAGGAAGCCTTTGGATGACAGGTAGTTTATGCAGGGGGTGAATTCATATGAAGAAACTCGTGCATACAATTATAACAGATCAGCGCTGAATTTCAAACAAAATGAAATAAAATGTCACTGCTCCTTTTTTTATGCCTCTGACCTACTGTGTCAAGCTTTGGGGTAAATGGGTTTGGTTAAATATTAGGGCTAAATATAAAAATGACAACTGTACGTCCTTTCAGTTCCCTGCATTAACAACCTCAGACAGATTGACAAACTCGATTGAAAAATGGATAATCACACTAATTTTGCAACACTGACACCAATATTGTTAATTGACTTGAGCTGAATAATCACTATTCCCTTCTGTAAAGCTGCGTATAGCTGAAATTAATTCAATTTATAATTGTTGAACTTTGCAACACTGACAGTTATAGAACTGAACTGAAACAACATTAAGCTGAATGACGCTACTATCTAATGTACAGCTGCTTTACAGCTAAAAGTGAATTTGTTTCATAACTGAGGAATTTTACACAATTATAACGGTTATCTTCTGGTTTAATAATGTGAAGCTGTTTAGAAAAAATCTGAATTGTATAAATCACTACAAATGTTGCTTGACTGCATTTCACCTCAATTGTTCTTTAAAGTGCCCCATTACCTTTCATGCAGTGTGTAATATAGCTGTTAAAGGCCTGCAAAGTTTTAAAAATCAAAGTGCACAATAAATAAAGTGATCGTCTCCCAAAAGAAAGTAATTCCAGTCTTGCTTCATATGTCCAGTCATTGTTTATTCATAACAATGTAATACATTTGCATAATAGCCACCTACGGTCTTCATTGGCTGCCCGCGAACAATGTCTCCTTTGACCCGCCCTCAAACACTAATTTGGGTCTAGTGATGGATATCAAGAACTGGTTCCATTTTAGAACCTGTTCCAATTTTCGATAATGATTCGATAAGAAACCCGCATTTCAATTCCGCTTATCGGTTGCGCATTCTAATGACTTTAAACCATTCAAGGGCAAAGAAACCTCCAACACTGTTTTCTGTGTTGCGCACACATCTAAAACATGCGCTCAGAAAGCTGCCTCTTATACTGTGGTGCGCGATAGTGAACGGAGTTCTCTTCTGAGTCTTTTTGCATTTGAACGGACAAATACACACAAAAATGTCTAAATATTCTCGTAAACAGTCAGTTACAGCTGTGGTCAGAATTAATGGCACCCCTGGTAAATATGATCAAAAATGGCTGTAAAAAATAAATCTGCATTGTTTATCCTTTTGATCTTTCATTAAAAAAATTTTTTTTTGCAAAAATCTAACCTTTCATTGAAGTAAAATAATTTAAAGTGAGGGGTAAATCACATCATGAATTAAATGTTTTTCTCCAAAACACACTGGCCATAATTATTGGCTCCCTGTTATTAAATACTTTCTGCAACCTTCTTTATTCCAAGATAACAGCTATGAGTTTTCTCCTATAATGCCTGATGAGTTTTGAGAACACCTAACAAGAGATCAGAGACCATTCTTCCATACAGAATCTCTCCAGATCTTTCAGATTCACAAGTTCATGTTGGTGGTGCTTCTGTTCTTCAGTTCACCCCACTCATTTTCTATAGGGTTCAGTTTAGGGGACTGGGACAGTGATGGCAGAAGCTTCATTTTGTGCTTAGTTACCCATTTTTGTGTTGATTTTGATGTTTGTTTTTGACCGTTGTCCTGATTGAAGATCCAGCCACAGCCCATTATAAGATTTCTAGCAGAGGCAATCAGGTTTTGATTTTTTTTTTATCTGTTGGTATTTGCTAGAATCCATAATACCATGTATCTGAACAAGATGTCCAGGACCTCCAGCAAAAAAAATAGGCCCACAACATATAAGATCCAGCAGTATATTTAACTGTAGGCATGGGGTACTTTTTATCCCTGTTTGCACCAAACACATCTGGTGGGTTTGCTGCCAAAAAACCCTTTTTTGTTTAATCTTACAATAGAATCCAATCCCTTTTGAAGTTCCAGTCATGTCTGACAACTGAATATGCTGTAGTTTATTTTTGGAGGAGCAATTAGGATTTTTCTTAGTGATGTAGGGGTTGTTTGATATATTTTGTTATGCTTTCTGACCCCCAAGACTCAAGTAATCTCTGCAATTCTCCATCTGTGATCCTTGGAGAGTTTTTGGCCAATCAAACTTTTTTTCTCACCGTGCATTATGACAATATGACAAATGTTTTTACATTTTTGCATTTGGCAGATGCTTTTATCCAAAGCGACTTACATTGCATTTCAAGGGACACACATTTACATTCTTCCCTGGGAATCAAACCCATGACCTTGGCGTTGCAAGCACCAACCCACTACTGTTTGAGCTACAATATTTACTCGTAAAAAATTCTAGGGGTGCCAATAATTGTGGCCAATGTGTTTTGGAGAAGAAAATTTATTTCACAATGTGATTTCCCTCCCACTTTCAATTCTTTTACTTCAATGAAAGGTTAGATTTTTGCACACAAAAAAATCTAAAAATTGTGCCGCCTTTTTTCCCTTTTTTTTAATTTTTTTTTAGAAAGGTTAGATTTTTG
Organism: Siphateles boraxobius; assembly: GCF_051911475.1. Taxonomy (NCBI): domain Eukaryota; kingdom Metazoa; phylum Chordata; class Actinopteri; order Cypriniformes; family Leuciscidae; genus Siphateles; species Siphateles boraxobius. The sequence continues at coordinate 34,883,633 of NW_027509197.1, forward strand.
CACATTATTTGAATGAAACAATGCAGATTTATTTTTTACAGCCATTTCTGATCATATTTACCAGGGGTGCCATTAATACTGACCACAACTGTATGTCGTACGCGAACTTAAGCAGTTGACAAAAGAAAACGCATGTATAACAGTTTATTGGAGCTGTGCAACTTTTAAAGTGACAGCAGCCTAATATTTCTGCTGTCGTCTCTATAATAACCTTAATCAAACAACAAAAGACAGATGTTGTTGACTGAATAACTTTTGTAACTATATTTGTAATGTAGCCTATATTTTATTCATAAAATACAATGTTATTTTACATTTGATTACAATTTCTGTACATGAATACCAGAAAATCTTAAAACGCTGTTTATTTCAATGGTATTTTTGTTCTGTTGTATTTATTTGTGCAATTGCTAATTTGATAATTTGAAAGTGTTTACTTGTCTTTAATAATGCTTGAAATTTATATTTAGTTAGGCTAATTTTTTTTTTTTTTTTGCTATGGTATTTTTAAACCATAGGCAAAAGTTCCTTGTGTAGCCTGTTGTAAAGTGTTCTTAAAGGGTAACTAAACACTAAAACAAATTTTTTTAGTTAATTATCTGTAAGAATAGAGCTTCATAAATGCTGTTCATTGATTCGAGTACATTTTTTGACATTTGGGTATAAAGTGTTTTCATTTTCAAATATATGGTGTAAAAACGTCTGAGTGCTGCCCTCTTCAGGTTAAACGGAAAGCCCCTGCAGTAGGGGTACTCTCTGACGTAGAATACTCTCTGACGTCACTCAGTCACGCCCTTGGTGCGAGCTCACCACGCCCTTGGCAGCCCCGGGTATAAAAGCATCTGGTTCCGTCAAAACTACTATAGCGAGTCAGGAGTTGGAATTACAAGTATTGAAAACGATCAGGATAGATACTGTATATATTAGCATCTAGTTAGCATAGCATTTATATAGTTATTTCGATTATTTCGCGTAGCCTAGGTAGTTAATCTCACCTATCGCTCCAGTGTGCAACCTGCATTTTACGTGGGATTGCTTCTCCAACGCAATGGAGGTGGAAATGGGCTTCTCCACACAGCTCGCACTGCCAAACGCTGCTCTTCATACCTCTTCCTGCATGAACTCCACCACCGCAGCGGCGTCATGATGTGAGTGAGCATATATTTTTAATCACAATTTATGTTCCTTCTTATTAGGCTAAAGTTAATCCTCTGGTGTCGACAAATGCGCCGGCGCGATTTGCTGATTATTTTGTTTCACATAGCAGCAAAATATAATGAACGAAATAGTAATAATAATCCTGGAAAAATTACCTCAAAATGACTGAATATAAGAATAATCGGATGCCGATCGCAATGCGGGAGTCAAGACGGCAGTTTGAGCTGGTGTCCACAGACAATCCACCCTCCTCCACTTCAGGTGAAGGTGGGGGAGAAAAGTTCTCGACTTCAAATGACCACTCTGTTGCAAAGCTACTTGTGTCACTCCATTTTAGCTAGTTTGACAGCAGCTGTCACTGCGGGTCTTAGGTGCACGCCCCCCCGCTCAGCCCCGCCCTCGGTTCGTCGCCTCTATCTCCGCTGGGCTCTGCCCACTTTTCCAGCATTTTTCAAATATTTCCAGTGGGTGGAGTCAGGCTTTGACCAGGGGTTTAGTTACCCTTTAACTGTACGTTCACACCGCCGCCGTCTTGAGCTTCCAAAGCTACCGGAAGTCATTCATTTTCAATGGAAGCTGGCTTCTCTCAGCTGCAAGGAGCGTCAAATCCATAGGCGTCGCGTTTTGAGCGTCAATCAGAAAGTTGAAAGTAGCTCAACTTTATGGTAATGAGCTATGATGTGGTTCAGCGGCAAAAGCCAGCAACCAATCAGAATATAGACGTCCTTCGTGCTGGCTGATTCCAGAGAAACATACCATGTAAACTTTCAATCCTACCAAAACATTAGTTCCGAGAAAATGGAGAAGAAGCTAATCATCACCGTTGCTGGGTTTCTTATCTTTTATGATATGCCGTTGTTTGCATAGGCTATAGGTCATGAACCCAAAATCTCAGAGTCCGACGTCTTCTCCGCAAATACAATACAGCAGCACCAAACACAACAACTTTGTGATTATCCATGATCCAGTGATACACATTTGAGAATGAGCGCAACTTTTATTTGAAATATTTACGAATGCTTGTTTCAAGCGGGAATGCAATTAATTTTCTCACAGTAACACCGATTTGACCAATTGCACTAATACAAATAATAATACAAATAACAATAATTATAGCTAATTATTCTTTTTTCCCCCGATCAAATGTGACCAAAACGGTTATAAAAATGCTGTCACATTATAAAAGGTATCTTCAATGTATTGCTTGTTTTTCTGTTTATTACATTTAACGTTGCGACACTTCTCTTCTCCCTGCTACGTCAGAGCGGCCAAAGCGTCAACAAGCTTCCCCGTACTTTTTGACAAGCATCCTTGGCAGAGCGGCCAGAGCTTCTTTGTCGCTCAAGTCGGCGGCGGTGTGAACGTACAGTTAGCCTGTTGATTTTTGTTCATGGTATTCCGCTACAATGAAATGTTTTGCAATAAGACTTAGAATAAATGTGAATGATATCTAAGTGTTTTTTTTTACCTTATTAGAATTGAATTAGGAATCAATAATAATTTGAATCGATAAGCAGAATCAGAATCGTTAAAATTCAAACGATACACAACCATAGTTGTGTCATGGAAAGGAGGGGTTTAGAGAGACTGAATCTTTGAACGAGTCGTTTTAGAGTCTTTGAGAAATTAGGTGATGTACAGTGTATATTATGATAAAACGTTGAAAAATTAAATTTTCTTGAACTTTGGTGCATGAAAACATTTTGTAGGAGACTCTAAAACTAAATTAGTAACCTTTAAAAAAAGCATAACAGGGGCACCCTTAAAGCCTCAGAAAAGAGTCTGCATACAATACTGACATACAGTAGCCTGTTTATGACAGAAAAAGCATGCTTTAAAAAACTATCACTTTCACAAATGTTTTGGCTCTTGGGCATCTAATTAGAGTAATGATCACGGTTGTGCCTCAAAAGTGAATAGGCAACAAACTGACATGTTTCGTTGCGTGATTAATAGTCGCACACATACAGAGCTTGTTTGTTTACAGTAAACTAAACAAAGGCAATGGCATCAGCGGCAGCCTTGAATGACACAGGCCAATGAGGGAAAAACGCAGGGCCTGGCTTTCCCCTTCCTCTTTCTAAACTCATTCCCCAAAAGGAAAGTACTTGCAGAACTAAACCAAGTAGCGCTTGAGCGTTGGCAGCTGGTCAATGCCAATGCTGCTGTGTGGGAGGAATGTTCCTGCTCCTTCAGGCCTTGCCTGATTCCCACAATCCTGTTCTGTTTTGGGTAAGAAACTGCGACCTATGGGTCACCTAACCCAGGAGACCAAACATCAGAAGTTTGATTGAATGAGAGAGGAACAATGGTGTGTAAAGACGCAGAATCTATACAGTCCTTTCAGAAGAGTGCTGACGCTGTAATGAGTGCAGTCATGCTTGAAATGTGTTCAGCCTGAATGAAGCAGAATCAGTATGAGGGAGGGACCCAAAAAAGATGGAAAACAAGTGAACACATAAACAGAGACATAGTTTAAGGTGATGTGTGGCATTTAAAATAATGACTGTTTTTAATAACAAACCCACAGTCTTCCATTTTTAAACCAAACAGCTGGTACCTCCCAATACTCACACCAATAGTCGAGTCATTGTACTTTTGTATGGTCCAGTCTGGTTCCTGTTTTGTACCACAAGTATGTGGCACAAAAAAGCCTAAGGATTAGTTTGTCTGAAATCAAATACTTCCCTACTATACATAATGCGAAAAACAGTACACCAATAGAGCAGAATGTCCAACTGCTAACTTGCTAACTTTTTGTTAGCATTAGAAAAACGGTAGGTGAAAAGTAACCGTATGACTACTGTAACTACTACTACATCTGATGGACACTTCATGGACATAGTTCACCCAAAAATTAAAATTAGCCCATGATTTACTCACCCTGAAGCCAACCTAGGTGTATATGACATTCTTCTTTCAGACGAATACAAAAATTATTAAATTAAATTATTAAAATTAATAAAAAATTAATATAACTAATATAAAAAAAATCCTGGCTCTTCCAAGCTTTATAATGGGAGTAAATGTTTTTTTTTTGTTTTTGGAAGGCCTTCAAAGCGCATCCATTCCTGAATGAAAAATGAATATTTTTCTTACACGAACGCATCGCTTCACTTCAGAATGCCTTTATTAACCCCGGCAGAGCTGCATGGAGCACTTTTATCAGGGATGGTTGCACTTTGAAGGACTTCCGAATAGGCCTGTCGCGATAATTAAATAACCCTGTGATCCCGCTTTATTTCATCTAACTGTGATTGTTTCAGACAACCGCGATTATTGCGCTCTTTTATAAGGCCTACGTCACAAGGGGGTCATGGACCAAAAGAAATAGACAAGCGCTAATTAAGTTTTCCTGCCATATATTCAAAGTCATCTGAAGACATTCCATTGCTAAATGTGAGCGACAGAAGTATATTTACATTGTTAAAGTTCACGGAAACTCGTCTTCCCTCCCCCTCCTCTATAATATATATATATTGCTGCTGATTTATACACTCACTAAGATTAATAAAAAAATTGTCATGGCTATTGAATACATTTATTTAACAATTTAAAGATGTTAACTGTAGTCTTACACTGCAGCAAAATTATAACTTAAAAAGCATTAAATTCATCACAATTATTTAATAAATGCACACAAAAAATGTATGACAAAGCCCTAAAACAAACAATTAATCAGCATTATCGCCAAAGCCCTAAAACAGACAATTAATCGTGAAAGCCCTAAAACTGGCAATTAATCAACATAACCAATTATTTTTTAGCCAATTAATCGTCAGCCAATTTTCATAATCGTGACTAGTGGTCGACCGATATATCGGCCGATATTTGGCTTTTTTAAAATACCGGCATCATCCGATAAATTTTTCTGATTGGCTGATGTGTTGGAAGCGAGACTTTTATTTTGACGGCGCCACGGACTTTTATTTTGACGGGCCGCGCTGAGAACAAGTGTTGCGAACTTAGCACCTTTGTCGCTATTTTTAGCGACTTTTCAGACCCCTTTAGCGACATTTTTTTTAAAAAGCGACTAGCGACAAATCTAGCGACTTTTTTAGACAAACCTCAGTAACCTCCAGATGTTGCCAGTACTGTTCTGCGAGCGCGAGCTCTTGCTTTCTCCCTGCCGTCACTCTCTCTAACTGCGTCTATTTTTTTCAGTGAATGGCTGAGACGAGCAGCAGCACATTCATGTATTGAGCGCGCGCCAGTTTTTTTTTTCCCACGGACTTCTCACTTATCTGTTTCTCTTTTGTTTTATTTTTAAAGAGTTTTGTTTGACCATTTTAATTTACTTTCTTTTCTTGTGCTTATTACTTGTAATACTCGCTATCACAGAGCTTTCACCCAGTTCCCGAACTCTCTCAATTCAGATAATTTTACACATATAAAAAGATTTAGTCATTCACTATATCATAGCTACTTGTTCTATTGTCTGGCAAAAATAATATAGGCAATGAGAACAGCTTTATTGGACATTCGGCTATATTATATTATATTATATTAAAATACAGAATGTTAGCATGAATTTAGACGGAAAACACATTAGGCAGGTAGAGTGCAAGTACGACGTGATGACGTCATGAATATGCTAATTAGCATATGACGTCATCTAGCGACATTTGGCGACTTTTAGGGAAGGCGTCAGCTACTTTCCTTTGAAAATAGTTGGCAACAGTGCTGAGAACACCAGCACCTGAGAAGAGAACACAGCGCTCACTCACATTCTCCGTCTTCATTAGTTTACGATCTCTGTCAGTCAGATCTAATATTTTGTTAGACAGAACCGGTGGCTACAGAACTAGTCAAAGAAAGTAAATGGTATGCGAAAAAGTAATACGTTTGCTTTTATATTATTTGTAACCGAAAAGGCAAACAATCAGCCTAAAATACTTTCTCATTTACCGTCAACATTCAGCAAATGCGCATCTACATAATTTAAACAAATCTCTGAATATCTAATAAACATTTAATTTCACAAACCTTGCAGATTTAATCGAATCCAGCTGTGATATCTTGTGAAGTGTGCATTTGTAGCCAGCATAAACGTGTTCCTGCGAGTGACGGTCTGTGTTCAGTGAGTGAATACAAACAGAAGATCAGCTTCACAGGAGACGCGATCGAAACACTTTAAATCCTTCTTTTTAAAATATGCTGTGCTATATCCAGTGGCCCACTGTGTCATATTCATGTGGTTTTCACTGTGTGCTGTATGTAAAATTAGCGTTACCTTGTCAAAAGTCAAAGTAAAAAAAAGTCTTTATTTGAAAAAATATGATTATCAATGATTACTGATTAATTACCAGATTACGGAGTGCCCTGTTACAGTGTATACTTCCTTTTTATTCACATATTCATATATTTTTAAACAATTACTTTATTCGTGAAACATTCTGTAATAGGATTGCAGATTCAAGAAGTTGCCATCTAGTATAGGGCATATGTATTAAATTTATCAAATTTATTAAACATTGATTTATATAAATATAAAGTGAGTGTGAGTGTATGTATGTATATATATATATATATATATATATATATATATATATATATATATATATATATATATATATATATATATATGTGTGTGTGAGAGTGTATGTATATATATATATATAAATATCAGCTTTATATAGGCCATCGGCCACCCTGCTCTCTAAGATATCGGCATCGGCAATCAAAAAACCCATATCTGTCGACCACTAATCGTGACATGCCTACTTCCAAAAACCCATTCACTCACATTATAAAGCTTGGAAGAGAAAATCATGGGCTAATTTTCATTTTTGGGTGAACTAATCTTTTTTAACTATCCCGTGAGGTGACCGGAGAGAAGTTGTAAATGCCGATGATCACATGACAGTGACAACATGGCGGATGTGCATGTTCGAATTCCATTCGTACTATACACAATCATACTTCATAGAACACACTTTTTTAATGATTTTTTTTTTTTTTAAATCACAAAATAAATTTGAACCACATATAGTATTTACTATTTCGGATTGCTAGGAGTCCCTAAAGTGTTCTGAATTGGTTTTAGCACAATGCCTTAAAAACTTTATCTTGTTTTACATATTTTTAGATATGAGTACTGGAAAACGAATATACACAATATACACAAGTCATTCTTGGCGCAAGAAATGGCATGTTTCTAGGACTTTTTGTTTGTTTACAACACCGGTGTGATTGACATCAATCTCTGATTTGAGACCAAACTGACATACTGACCATCTATGTGCGTGATCCGACCTCTCTGTCCTGAGATTACCATGTTGACCATTGCCACGTCTGACGTCAAGCAAGATAAAGAGAGGAGGACGGTTGCGCGCACAAAACTGTAATAATCTGGGATGACGCTTTTACGTTGGTCTTTATGCTTTAATGCTGCATTATTTTGTTAGATTAATGTACCATGGGGATGTGGACGGGGTTGGGGGGACCGGGACAGCAAATCCTCTAAACGCTTAAAACTGTGGTGGGTATCCTTCTTGCATCATATCAGAGAACTAGATTCAAGGCAGAAACAACATTAAAGTAGGATTAATGCAGAGATATTGATATAAATTCTTTTGATTAAATGTTTTAAATAATTTTGTTATCTTTCATCCCAGGATGCACCTCATGAAGTTACTTGAGAGAAGGTACAGATTGAGCAGAGCTGGAATCTAGACAAGCAGCTCATTTCATTTGATTAACATTTTTTGTCATTAAATACTCTCCATATTTCCATTGATGTTATTGCAATGACTTTACAATGTGGAAAAAAAGCAAAAGTCCAAACTTTTGTCTGGTAGTGATTCTTCTACTTTTATCCATTGGTCATTGTGCTAAAGTAGAGGTTTTATGGGACAACGTTGAACCTTGTATCCTCTTTACGTACTAAACAGCATATAAAAGTCATAAAAAGCAATCTGACTGCTTCACACTGACATGACACTCATGAGAATGACATCCACACAACTTTACGCATTTAAAACTCTTTAAATTTATGTTAGCCTCTCTCACAAACACAGACACACATTTAAAGGACATCCAAAAATGAAAATACTGTCATCGTTTATTCACACTGATGTCGTTCCAAACCGAACGGTTATCATTCTTCTGTTGCGCATCTCCAAAAGAAAAGTCTGCTTTTTCCATAGAATTAAAATGAATGGTGGAATTATGGCTTCAGAAGAAATGAAATATTAAGCAGGCGTCACACAGATCATTTTTATGGTGCTTTTATGATGCTTTCTGTCATTTTTGAAGCTTCACAGCTCCAGATCCCCCATTGACTTTCATTATATGGAAAAGAGCAGTGTCGATCTTGTGCTAAAGAAAGCGTTTGAGTTTGGAATGACATGAAGGTGAGAAAACAACCTTTGGTTGTGTGAATAACTGTAAGTCTCTGTTGACAGCACTTGTAAACACATGTGTACATTGTAAATACAATGTTATGAGCATGTATGCAATCTTCTGTGCCATGGCTCTGCCCAAAATGAATTTTCAATCAAATATGAAATCCAAAGAGTTTATTGACGCTGTTTATTTTGGCTGTTGTGCTGTTGCGCCATTCTCTGGTGATTTATGCCCAGGAACAGGAATGTCCAGGAATGTTCCACACCCAGACTTCACCACAGTCTCCACCACAAGCAATATTAAATCTGGACAGTTATAGGAATAAGAAAGTGCAGTCTGGTTCTGATTAAGGCTGAATTTGCTCTAAGGAAGGAGGGAGGACAATAAGGACAAGGTCAATGCAAAGTACCACTTCCTAAGATAAAAAATATACATTTTATTTGTGTGTGCTGTTATGCAAATTACAATATCATGTATTTAACATAGTACATTTGATTGGAATCAGTAGTAAATAGAGATGCTGTCTGTGTTGAGCGTTTAAATCAATCAATCAAGTTCCGTTTTGGAACCAACCTGAGAGGACAGCTGGCTATCTAGGCCACTAGGTTTTGGAGCAGTGTTCTATCCTGGTTTACTAGCTGTGTGTATTTGATCATCAACAGGCCGAGGTGAAAGCAAATACAATCTTGGTCCAGCTTTAATGAGCTCCGCAAATCCCTCTGGAAGAGGTGAAGCGGTGCGGCTGTAAGCTTTACTCATATAGGATTGAAGTAAACAGGTAGTCATTAGGCCAAGAGCCAAAGATCACTGCCATCGTGTCACTAACAGCTTATACTAAGGTGTGCAAAATTTGAAGAGATCACCACCTCTGTCAGGGAGATGAGCATCTAGGGCTTTAGCATGTGGCCCTACAATAACATTAACAAGACTACAGCTGCTAATCCCATGATCCCACCAGAGGCATTGAGAGCCAAAGGGCAAAGTTCAGATTTGAAAGCAGAGTAGTTGTAAGCCTTTGTGAAGACCAGCCATTGGACTGAATCACATTTTGAAGAAATTCATAGTTCTATATATATATCCAGAAGTGTTTTTTTAAACTGTTGTTGGGTTCATTTCAAGTTGAACGTGACAAAACAATGACTAAACATACACAAATTATGTATAAAATAAAAATGTTTAAATAATAACGATAATACAGTGTTATTCGACTAAATTTACGTTTTAAATTTGACATTTACATGTCAATTTGACATTACAAAAATAATGACTAATGATCAGTAAAGACCTGCTTTGGGTCCTAAACAAACAAAAACACAAGAGTTGAAGACTGGTTTTAAAAATTTTAAATGGCTGAATAGCGAATCGGACTGCATTGGTTACCCTACCAGTGAGGACAACATAATAGAAATAGGTCTTGTCTGCTTGCGTCAGCTTTTGTGGCATCCACTCTTATTCTGTCATCACATTCAATTTTGACTCCATTCTTACAATTCAAATAAGACACGAAAACATTTTAGTTTAGTTTTTTCATTGATTAGTGGAAGAACGCACATTTGAGAAAAGGTAACAGAGCAGAATGTCATGAATATCAGTGTTTTTAAAATAAGTGGAACCCAATTCCCATCCTAACTCATTCCGAAATCAGGGATCCAAACCGAGCAGAGCTTTTGAATGAGTGATGGCACGGTTAGGGCCTGTGAGGTCGTGGCCTAGTGAGCATTAACATAACCCCAATCAGAAGCACTGACGTCGATGGCCTGGCTTTGCTCTACAGTGCCTGCGTGTAATGGGCTGTGATGAGGTCAGTCATGGGGTCTGGACACCGCATCTCTGTGTGCTCTCAGACCTCTGACTGGCTCATCCGTCTCTTACTGGATTATGGAATATTAATCCCTGACCATCATTATCCTCAAAACAAACAAACAACTTTACTGACGTCAGCAAAACAAATTCTTTTTTGCCAGGGCCTTGTTCTTTGTATTTGGGTTATTCAGTTTGCGAGATGTAATTGTTGACGATTTGACAGTTTTGGATTGGTCCATCAGTCATCTCACAGTTGTCGTCAAATCAACAGGTCCATAAGATTAAACTTATTTAACATGAACAATTTTGTTCCATCTAAATAAGGCATCGATTCAACACACTAATTTACAGCCATACTTTCATTTCAAAAAGTTAATTTAATGCACATTTTAATGCATGCAGGAACATTGCACAGCAAAAAAATTTCAACACCGATAATAATAATAATAAACTTTTCTTGAGCAGCAAAACAGCATATTATAATTATTTCTGAAGATCATGTGACTGAAGACTGGAGTAATGATGCTAAAACAGAAAACTATTCTAAATTGTAATTTTTTACTGTATTTTAGATTAAATAAATGCAGCCTTTGTGAGCATAAGTTACTTCTTTCAAGAACATTGAAAAATTGCAACGTTTCCAAAGTTTTGACAGGTGTATATACATACATACATATATGCATATATATTATGCACACACGTTTTGTGTACAGATGTTTTAAGGACTATTAATGAAACCGAATGTCATTGAAATAATCAGGTTTCAATTTATGGAACATGGAAGCAGTTCAAAATATGAACTTTGCGGAGAGGCCTGCAAAGCCACAGAAACAGAGCTCCCTGGGTAAAGACAACAACAGTCACCCACCCGGAGGCCTCCAGGGGACAAAGAAGCCCAATGAAGCTGTCAGCTACAAATGAAACCTCGCTTAGAGGGGAGGAATGCGGGGGAGTTGCGCTGCCATACGGCCCACAGCTGTTCTCCGACACAGAGCCGGCCCGTGACGCCACGCATGGCCCTCGGGGGAGGTGGATGATATTCTATATACACAGGCATTTGTAGCTACACACGGAAACAAAACTGTGGCCGCCCGCCCACATTCACTCATACCCTTAAACACAAGACATGAACCATGCTGAACTAGACAGGACATGGCTCAAATGGTATACATGAAGAAAACATGTGGATGCAACTCTGCGAAACTGAGCTAATTACAAACCAAAGCTGTATGATGTAATCCAGATAATTTCCTGAGAAGCAACTGGGGAATACATTTTCAAGTTTGGGTGTTTTTTAAATGCATATATGTTATCTTTATTGGACAGCTCCATAAACACCCATTCTCAGGAACACGGCCACAGAAATAGAAAAACACTAAATGTTTTCCGGGAACAAAAGCCATAATACAATAATGATTAATCTGTGCATTGTTTTTTTTTGTTTTAGTTTTTAGTTTTCAAATAAAAAATAAACCTTTGCAATATTTGATCAACATTGAATGACTTGCTCCACCTCTGCAACAACCTTCCTCCAAGTTATTTTAACTCCTTACCTCGAAGCACCTGTCTTGCTTCTGGAAACTTTTCACAATTCACTCAATTTCTGATGGTTACAATAAAATTAAGTCTGAAATCACAGAATATCCTGTTTTATTAGGAAAGTGTTTCAATTATTAGCCTAAATATTATGGCTACATTTAATTATGCTTTCAGCTGCCAATAAAAGTATAGTACTCTCCTCCTTTAAAACATTTTACCATGAATTTATTATCATTATTTCTCACTATATTAAATCCAGAATTCCACTGATTTCCCAGAAAATCTGCATAGAAAATACTGAAATAGTCAGCATATTCCATGATCAAAGACTGAAAATAAATTTAATTCTAAATATTCAAAATTTCAGATATTCAAATAATCAAATATATTAAATATTTACCAGTGTAAGCTCCATCAGATTATGCAAGTAAAAGATGCAAAAACTTGAAAACACACAAAAAATAAACTACAGCAACAGGTAAAATACTTGAAAAAGCAAGTGTTTTCTGCTGAATATACAGTGCTATGGCAAAATAAATATTGTTTATGGTTTATGGTAGTTTAGTTTATGGTTATGAATGCGTGTTTTACATCTGAATTGAATGTGAAACACATCTTTCCGGTTGCTCTTATGGGCCGCACGCAAAAACAAACATATCGTGTGACCACCAGTGTAGTCTGATTCACGAGCAAATGACTCTTAAGAGTCAGGTCTTTTAATGAATCGTTCCAACTCAGGATTCACTGGTTTCAATCAGTCTGACAAATCCTTCAGTGAATAAACTCACTGAATCAATCAGAGCAGCTACTGAATCAACCGAATCATGCCTGCTTACTGTACTGCAAGTTATCATTATCATATCAAAATCTCTCAAGGCAAATGCAAAGAGTCAAAACACCAAGAAACAAACATAAGCCAGCAGCTAAAATGAGTGTTACGTGTGCAGGGTACTTACTTCTGAATCTGCTGAGTTGAAACACTGAGTGTGTGTCAGAAAAGACGACGCTGGTGTAGGTACCGCAGATCTGTAGCAGTAATGAGCCTGTTCTTCCACCCCAGCTGTCCGTATGCCGTTCCCTGCAGGAAAGCGCTCTATCAGCAGCATTTTCTGCCTCACCATTTCCCCTGCCTATGTTTACTTATGCCTTCCTCCACATCCTCATTGGATCTTCTTTATAATGGTTTAACAGTCAATGACATACAGCGGGTTTGAAGGCACCTCCTAAGGAAACTGGTTTGAGACTTTCAAAGCAGCAGAGAGTCATGTCTAATGACCAGGCCCACACAAAATCTGCACAACTGCACCTGTAAAACTCTACAGAACTGGCAAACCCATCACTCACAAAGTTCTACGTTACCATGCCCGTCGGTTCTTAATTTCTTAGTCTAAATAATAATAATATTATATATACAGTATATATATATATATATATATATATATATATATTAGAGGTGGGCATAGACTATTTTTTTAATCTAGATTAATCTCACTGTAATCTTGGAATTAATCTAGATTAAAATGGCTCATTTGAATTCTGCAGAAGGCATTCAGAATATGTCTGCTACCCAAATAATGACTAAAAGTAAGTCTTTGAGAATAGTTCACCTCGCGTAGGGATGTGAATTTCTGCCAAAAATGCCATTCGACATTAGAGGAGCAAAAGTCGAATATCGTTCGGAGGAAAAAAAAACTGGCAATGACAATGACAGAAAGGGAGGCCAATTTCATCTTTAGTGATTTGTCCTCAAACAAACTGTTTTTTTTACGTAGTAGGCTAATTGGATAATATAAAATAATGTAATAAATGACATAATGATTTAATGTGAACCTGCCTTTACTGGCAATAGCCTCATCCTTTTTAAACAAATTAGTTTTCAATCAATGTAAACTATTCTTTTGACTAAGCCCCTGCGCAATACACACACATTACCGCAGGATGGCGGTTGTTCAATTCATAAAATGTACACAATGGTAGCTTATTTAACCTGTTAACCTTTGCCAGTGCGCCGACGCTCTGAAGCTTTTTTTTTGTAGCCTATAAATTAATGTATATGTCCAAAAAACGGATAATGTCATACTTTTTAGTAGTGCTATCGTGGCGTAATAATCTGTTTGGTTGTAAAATGTATTACCTGAATGAAATGAAATCGAATGTATCGTCCTGTGGAATCATTCACAGCTTACGAAGATGTTCAACTAATAAAGATCGTCATCGCTGGTATTTTTTTTATCGGGCGACAACGGCCCACCACTAATATATATATAAATATGTTAATATATATATTAGTGGTGGGCCGTTATCGCCGTTAACGTACTGCGTTACGTGAGACTCTTATAGGGGGACAAAAAAATATCGCCGTTAATCTATTCTCAAAGTTGAGTTGGGATCATAAAATAGCTTTTTCGAATATCGTTATATTTTCGCGCAATTCCATGTGTAGTATATATATATATATATATCGAGAGAGAGAGAGAGAGAGAGAGAGAGAGAGAGAGAGAGAGAGAGAGAGAGAGAGAGAGAGAGAGAGAGAGAGAGAGAGAGAGAGAGAGAGAGAGAGAGAGAGAGAGAGAGAGAGAGAGAGAGAGAGAGAGAGAGAGAGAGAGAGATTGTAAGCCATTACTTATAAGTATGCCACTTGAAATCACATGAAACCATTAAAAATGCCTTCAGGGGTGTAAGGGGTTAACAGTGACAGTCAACAGAGACCTTCCATATCAAGTCAAGTCACCTTTATTTATATAGTGCTTTTTACAATACAGATTGTTTTAAAGCAGTTTTGCAGAGATATCAGGAAAATAATGCAACAAAGTTTGTTTGAAGAATATAGCGTCACAGTCCGGCTTAAGTAAGTTTGGTGATGGTTCATTTTTGATGTAAAAAAGTTATTAATTTAGTTAATTTATATAGCCACTCTGGAGAAAACCATGATGTCATTGTCTAGCTCAGTTCAGTTCTCATATAATGGTGTCAATGCAGGCAGATCAATATTATTGTTGAATATTAAATTAAATGTCCCCAACTAAACAAGCCAAAAGACAAAGGGGAGAAAAAGGCTACAGTGACAAGGAACCAAAACTCCATCAGTTAACAAAATTACTTAAAATTAAGCTTAAATGATCAGGATTGGGATCGGTATCAGCTGATCATAATGACTAAATCGGTAGTCAGTATCGACTGCAAAAATCCTTATCAGAGACAGTATCCCTAATCTACATCTTAGTAGACAAGTCGTTATGCACATTTTGGATTCGGACATGCCTTGATGTCTTTCCACCCCCCAAAAGCAGCATTTTTCAGTATATGGACACAGCCGGAAACTACGCCAGAAACCTTCCACGAGAAACAGATACATAAAACACTGGTTGCTGAGAGGGACAAGCCACAATCTCCATAGCCAGGTCTTAAATTGCAGGTCTTAGAATGATAAACAGTAGGCGAGGGACGTTTGTGTTAGTGCACTTGAGAAGCTGAATGCAGCTTGAGTAATCACAGGTATATGAACTGCTGTACACAGTGCTATTTTAATCCGTTGATTGATGTGAGGTGGCGTAGCTCTCCTCTTCCTGGACCGGCACTGAGGAGCTTGAAACAGATAAGAGCTGTGATTTTGAGTTCCTGTGGTTTTATCTACAGCTAAAAAATGAACACAAGGAGGACTGCACACAATCATACTACAGACAAGTCTTTTCAACCCCCACAGCAGAGCAGGAACACACAGCACTTTCCCTCTTAAAGCACGGGTGGATAGGTCAGTTTTCACATCCATGTCGGACACTGTGACACGCCATGAAAACTACAAAACAATGAAAGTTAAATCCATGGCTCTGTCCCAAAATATAGTGAGGATCTCCCGACAAAACCAGCATTATATAGAAAAATAAAATAAAAAAATTAAAATTAAAAAATTATTACAAATAATCTGTAATGTTAAAATAATCAAATAATGAAGAAGGAAAATATTCAAATATTGAAATAACATATTAAAATCAGATATTAAAATATTATCAAATACTAAAACCAAATAATCAAGTGCTAAAATAATCAAAATCAAAGAGTCAAAATCAAAATAATCAAATAATGAAGAATGAAAATATTCAAATACTGAAATTATTTTATTATAATAACTGATTTTAATCTTATCAAATACTAAAATCAAATAATCAAGTATTAAAATAATCTAAATCAAATTATCAAATAATGAAGAATGAAATTACTCAATCAGTATCATTTATTTAATGCCATGTCAGCTGTGGCAGGTCAGCATCTGTGGCTATCTTCATGGCAAAAACTCAATTACAAAAATACAAGGGTTACATATACAATAAAAATAAAAGCCAAGCATTGAGGAAAAAACACATGAAAAAATCAAATATTAAAATACTCAAACTCAATGACAGAATAAAAACACAAAACACACAAATATTGAGTGAAACGTGTCGAATGCCATCTTGGATGCATAATGCAATTGCATTACCATTTCCACAAAGCTTGCCTTAAAATTGGGCAATATTTTTACTCTGCCTTCTAAGTTTGAGCTGTCAAAGATATCTGTGAATGAACACCAGCCTAGTGTGCAACAAGCATATGCAAATAATTATGCAACATTTCATAGAACCAGGGACTTTTTTGGTCTAGCACTGATGAACAAAGCCAGCAAGAGCATAATTTAGGAAATTAAAGAGGTCTCTAATAGTAGATTTCTATTTGTACGGCTCAATGAAGGTCACAAGAGCTTTCATCTGTCTGGTGCACGGTGGGGATGATGATTTGGAAAGGTCACACCAATCATAACTCCGTATAGGAAAAGACTGAGATGCTGGAAAACAGAGGGAGAAATCAGACACGTGTACATCCACGGATCTCGCTGCTCAACCAAAGACATTGCAAGCGTCTTGTATGATTTCAGGGCATAGGAAAATATTACATATTGTCTGCATGTTAGGGAAAAGGAATGTGCTCCTTATTTTTGTTTAGGAACAGTGATTTGAGCTCGTGTCAGACTGAAACGCTGATGGAGGAATGTCACCGGCTCCATTAGTTATTTTCCAAGGCTTGAATTGTGCTCATTTTGAAGGGTGTTCAGGAATACAGGGTCTGCCACCCGCCATCATTACTCAAGCTAAGATCTGGTACACTTACGATACATCATCGACTTGTTTAAAACAGCCCATTACTCAAACTTTACCAAACCAGCACACGCTTTTTGGCATTCAATAGATGAACCACTCACCAAGCACTCATGAATTTTACAAGAGTTGCCTGCTGCTTTTTTTTTTATTCAGGCAGGGGGAAAATATAAATCTATACAACAGTAAGTTCTGGTTCTTGAATCTGATTGGCTGAGGCCTTCCAGGAGTGCTGATATTTCACAGCATCAGCACAGGGACTGTTTACCACTTTGTGTCACTCCGCTTGTCTCTGCATGTTGTAGACAGGCTTTTTTTAGAGCGTGTCAATGGCAAAACAGAAACCCAATATAAAATTCGAAATACTATGTTGTTGTGTCACAGAATGCAGTTTTTGGTGTCACATGATCCTACAGAAATCATTCTTATATGCTGATTTGTTGCTAAAGAAACATGTCTTATGATCAAAGTTTAAAACAATGATGAATTCTTTTCAGGATTCTTTGATAAATAGAAAAGAACAGCATTTATTTGAAAAATAAATGATTTCTAACATAGCAAAGCTGACCCCGAACTTGTGTACAGTAGTATATATACACTTTTCTGTTCAACAATGTTAATGCCACACTGTGCACAAAGTGAGGTGCACAGAAATAGTTTTCCGGACCTGAACTATTACTGAACACCATTGAATTGGAACAGTGAGCCAGATCCCACTGCCTGACATCAGTGCATGATCTCACTGATGATGTATTGCTGAACATTTACATTTAAAAAGAATGACAAAAAGCATGAATCCCTCCCTTTGCTGCTCTAACAACTTCCATGTCCCAACATTACAGGCCTTCCCAGAAGAGTTGGAAGTAAGGATTTGTTCCCATTCAGACACAAAAGCACCAGTGAGTTCAGGTAGTGACGTTGTGCGACGACCCTGGCCTGCAGTCAGCGTTCCAATTCATCCCAAAGGTGTTCAACAAATACAACTCTCAGTAAATACAATAACTCACAAACTTTAAACATGCTTTGTGCACATGATACATTATCAAAAGCTACGTTTGTTCAACACATCCCCACATCACCCTACATTCATAACATTAGCTTAATACTGACAGTAACGTAAATGTTTCTTACCAAATGATAAAGCAATAGATGAGGTAGAACAGTTGCAAGACTATCAGCCAGGCCAAGTTTGGAAGGATTGTCTTTAGTTGCTAATCTGTGGATTAATGCCTGGAAAGTTTCAGTTCCATCAAGGAAACCGTTTCGATTGTATTCCCTATTTGGCCAAAAGAGCACAACAGTAACTGTCCCATCGTGAAAGACGTCTTTGCGTCTACCTTCAGTCTTAAACTCTTTATATTTGGATATATCTGGATACTGTGCAACAAAGATGACATGTATTGTATTTCTTACAACCTACACGCTAGAGTTTAATACAGCATTATATTGTAAATTGGAATTCAATCACATCATTTGCAATGCTTCATAGGGATGAGCCCGAAGCCTAAATTCAAATTCGGAAAGGCATAGAAAATGAACAACGCACTCCACGGAGCCCCTAAAGGGACATGGTTAGGCTTGCTGCGGGTATATCAGATGTCACTTATCACATGAAGATAGCAAACAAAAGATGACTGACAGGACAATGAAGATAATTTGGTGCGCAACAGATTCTGAGCGTCATTGACAAATATCTTATCTTGTAGAAATGTGTGGTCAGTACCATCACTCCCTATACACAGAGTAAGCGCGATCGTGAATAGGAAAGTGAAAAGCTAGCATTTTACAAGCAATTTGAATACCCCGCATATTGATGCATGCAAATTATGTACAATATAAAATACCCAACTATATAATCGCGAAATAATGCAAAAGCATTGAATATATTTTTCCTCCCATCTCATATTTTTTGTCCCTTTAGGGGCTCCATAGAATGCGTTATTTCCTTTCTGAACATAGTATTCGGCTTCAAGCACATCCCTAGCTTCGTGGGACGTAATTCCCATAATAAATGATATAGTCTTGTGACTTTTTACCAATATTCAAGCACTTTTTCTGCTTTAAATCAAATGTTGAGATTGGTCACAGAGCTGGTTAGTTTGATTCAAGATACAGAACTCTTTACTACATAATTTTCTTTAAATCTCAATGGAGACAAGGTGAAAACTACTTCCAAACCAGTGATAAAGGCTGTTTCCCAAGACTTTTTTCCTATCCTGCCCAAAAAACCTAAGCCACAGTCACATCTGGCTTGCTCACTGGAGGTACTGAGGCACTATGTTCTGTAAAGCTGCTTAGAAACTAAATATATTGTGAAAAGCGCTACACAAATAAAACTGACCTGACGTTTACTGAAGGTAGGCAAGCGACTTCACCTAGCCTCAACCCTTAAAGGGTTAGTTGCCCCAAAAATGAAAATTATGTCATTAATGACTCACCCTCATGCCGTTTCAAGCCCGTAAGACCTCCGTTCATCTTCGGAACACAGTTTAAGATATTTTAGATTCAGTCCGAGAGCTTTCTGTCCCTCCATTGAAAATCTATGTATGGTATACTGTCCTTGTCCAGAAAGGCAATATCTAAAATATCTTAAACTTTGTTCCGAAGATGAACGGAGGTCTTACGGGCTTGGAGCGACATGAGGGTGAGTCATTAATGACATCATTTTCATTTTTGGGTGAACTAACCCTTTAATTGTCTTTATTCGTTGAGTCATCTGCACATATATCACAGCATAAACACAAACAGAAGAATATTATGCAGTTCTGGCATCATGCACAAGAAACAAAACAAACCTCAGGATAGATAAAGAGTAAAGGAGTAATTGGTGTCAGATAAGTGTTTACACTTCAGCCACAATTTTCTTAAAAGGGGTCATAGCACCTATTTTTTAATCATTGAGTTTTTTTTTCCTCTGTGATCCAATTACAATTTTAGTCTGTTTTTTGTCATCCAAATTAAATTCAGTTTTTCATGACCGTTATATTTAAACAGGTTATTCTTTACTCGGTCATAAGACAAAAACAAAACTATCAATGCTAAAAAAAAAAGTGAAGAAACAAACAAGGAAGATCAAACTGAAATTATCAAATGATATTGTTAAAAATAAACAATGTTCTTGTTTATAAGTAATATAAATATTTCCTCTGTATTAGGAAGTTGAATGACAAGAAGAGGAATTGATTCCACCATTGTCCTAATTTACTAAATGTGATGAAATGTAAGCTAATATAAACATGTCTGTCTGTCTGTCTGTAAAACTAGGCTTTGTCGAGTCAATATTCAAAGTTTGGCTTGACAAACTTTGCTAATTAAAAATTAGTTATGTGAATTTCAATTCTACTTCCTTACATTCAAATTTGAATTGCAATTCTACATCCGGTTTGCTCCCTCAACCCCAATTGAAAAGGAATTTAAAAGGCATTCTCAGTGGAAAGTGAGTTCTGAAAGTTTCAATGTCCTTAAAGCACATAGAACGGATTTCATTTGATTAAAAAAATATTTGATAAGTCATGACATGACCCCTTTAAACAAATCATTTTAAACATCCTCACTGACATGAATGAATTGTGGCGTTCCTGAACACAAAGCACACAAACACAAGCTTGCACAATTCACAGAGGAAATGGAAACAAACTGTGGTGGCATGTGAAACAACCCTGCTTGTAAAAAAATAAGAGATGTTGAGGATTATTTAAAGAAAACATGTCATCACATCTGGCTCCAGGGCTTTGAAGCTGGTGAATTTCCCACAAGTGCTGGTTAACTGCACGGTCCTAACAGTGGCGGGCTGGTGGGTTTGGCCAGCCGTCTGCCTCGTAATGGTGCGGCGTGCCTCATCAAGATTGGCTGCTCGCTCTGGTCTCTGAAGTTGTAATCGAACTCGTCTGGGAGACAAACTAGCATACGTGTGCCTTGATGTGTGTTAGATGCGGCTATAAAACACGTTTTAAATGGCGTGCGCAGCAAGTGCCAAGCTAAGTCAAAATGCTCTTAACTTTGCAATTAGCTGGTCTTTCCTGCCACATTCATGTGGCACATGAGGGCCAGACTGTGGGTTTACAAATAGGTCTGCGTAATTGTGTGTGATGCCATCTGAAAAAATGAGTGGAATGTGATAATGCCTCAATATGAAAAAGAAAAAAGTAAAAGACAAGCATGCCATCTATAGATGAGACATCCATAAACACATGCAGGATAAGCTTTGAGTGCCTATTCATAACAGTCATATTGCATTTTGAAAAACTCATAAATGAACGATAAATGTCCCTTTTGGCAAAGCAGAACCCGGGGCATTTTTTAAAATCAATTCAAAAGACGGGTATATTTCACCCCGAATTGGATTAGCTGAATTGGATATTATGGAAAACGAAAAAATGAGACAATGACAGCATATAAATCTCATTACTCTCTCATCATTTCCATTGTTCTGAGGAGGTTTTGTTTAAACTATTCCTCCCCTCTCTGGCTTCCGCCAACACATCTATCTTTCCACAGCGGCAAATTTTCCAGAGCACTTGTTTGGTAATAGCAATGACATTTTGGTGACCTTACAACACTAATTCTACACTTCATAGACCACAGACTAATATTCGCACTGATTTACCCACAAAACCCCCTGAAAATCACCTCCTGATTACAGTTTTACGCAAGTAATACAGGCCACTGCACACTTTAAACAAACACACTGGCCTCCTGCCTGGGTAAAAAGTCTGGCCCTGATAGACGCTGTTTGAGACTTCGTATTGTTGGTTTTCTTGGTAAATAAGCAGTTTTGAGATTCAAAAAGAATAAAACAAAGAAAAGTTATGACATAAAATGAATAAGATTTTCTATGTAACTAATCGTTTAAGCAAAATAGGGACATTGATCAATAAAAAAAAACTCCAGAAGGGGCCAAAAGAAGATATTCTGAAATTCATACTTTTTCCGGTTGCACTTTATTTTACAGTATGTGCACTTACGTGTACTTACCTAAAAAAGTACAGATTAATATGAGGTAACTAACTACATGGATTAAGGTTAGGTTCAGGGTTAGTACCTAGTTATTTCCCAGTTATTGTAATAACTATAATACGTACATGGGGAATAGGACAGTAAAATAAAGTGATACCCTTTTTTCAATACAACTTTGGTAAAATTGTTATGCTGTTTTCAAATAATAAAAATGCTAGATAACACTTTATTTTAAGGTGATGTAGTTAAATTGCACTTAAATAAGTACTGAGTAATATAAATTACCCACGATTACTTACTATAGAGTTAGGGTTAGTTATGTAATTATGCATAATTTACTACTAAGTACATGTAGTAACGTGTAACTACGTCACCTTAAAATAAAGTTACCAAATGCTGAATTAAAGCAATTTGAGTAGTTGTCTCAGACTTGTATCTATTTATTATCAATTTAATTCTCAAATACACTGACTCTGTTCTCCCAACTTGACATTATTCTCCATATTTGACAGAACATATTTGAAACTCTTTTTTTCATTGAACCCACATAGTATCTTCATTTATTGTGGTAATTTTTAAGTAAAAAGTATGAATAACAGACACTTAAGGCAATTTTATGCAAAAAGCTCTGCAGATTTCCACGTAACATGGAAATATTACAATACAAAAAAAGATCTTGTAAGATCCACCCTACAGTTCTGGGGAAATTGCAGTACTTAAGGACATCACACTGCACTTGTGCCATTTTTGGGATGAGAACATTTTTGAGAAAATTATGAACTCTAACAGTCCTCAGGATAAATGTGATGCTGAACGCTACCAACAAACTTGTCATGAATTATTCAAAACCATCTGCTACCGAATTGGAGCTGAAAAAGGATAGAGGGATATTTTGGGTTTCAGTGCATCTGTGCGTGCAATAGCGTCTAATTCCCTTTCCTTCAAGATCCTTCTGCATGAATGTAGCATTCACCTCCAGCGAGCATTACCTCTCCAAAAGGAAAGGAATGTAGGAGTGTAGAGCTCTCGGTAGGTTAGCTACGAGAAGTGAGCTCAAATCAACAGGAGAAAGGCTAAAAATATTAAAACCTTATGATGATAAATGTTTTAGCACAGTATTTTATATGTACTTGTATAAGGACTAGGCAAACCAAACCAAAACAAACCGTAATTTCAATCAGCCATTGTGTTCTAGTAGCTGACATAACTAGAACTAAAAAAATAGTTAAAATTACGTTTTCCACATATTTGTTCACCAAATGAATATTGATTACATTTAATTTACATGCACCAGTATAACAGTACATACACAATTCAGAACACTATAATATTTACCAACATAAGGTTACTTAAACGTTTTAATATATGAAAAATGCAAGGAATTTGAGTGATGAAGGAAACTTGAACTATACCATTTAAAAGTTTTGGGTCGTTGAGACCTTTTAAATGTTTTTTGAAAGTTCCTTATGCTCACCAATGCTGCACTGATTTGATTTTTTAAAAAATGCAAAAACTGGAATATTGTGAAATATTAAAATTCAAAATAACTTATTTCTATTTGAATATATGTTCAAATGTAATTTATTCTTTCGACGGCAAAGCTGATTTTTCAGCAGCCATTTCTCCAGTAAAAGTTCATAAGAACAGCATTTATTTTAAAAAATACAAATATGTTTGCATTTAACAAAATAAATGTCTTTACGGTCACTTTTGATGTTTTTGTGTCCTTACTGAATAAAATCTTTTGAAAAAAAATCTTAACCATAAACTGTTGGTAGCGTAGATCTTAAAATAAATATTGAAAATAAATCAAATCACAATAACACTCAACAATATTCTTTGACATCAGTCAATCAACATTTGAATTGGTCTATAAGATCCATCTACATAAGTGTAAAACAGAGACCACCCAATTGCAAACGTTTTGCTGGATAATAACTGAGAAACTATGATGAAACTATGATCTGGAAAGAAAACAAGACAAAAAGGATAGCTAAGAGAAAAAAAATGGTCACTGGGTTTGAATTAAATAAATTCGCCCTCATTTGTTTGAGACAAGGACAACTCTTAGACTTTACAAATCCAGGCCTTGGCTTGAGTGAGATTAAAGAGCCCAGGGAGACATGTGGCTAGATCTCCTCTAATAAAATTTGGGGTGTTAAATAAACTGTGCTAGCGCCTCAAAGGGCCTGTAGAGCCCTAACTAGCGCTGGCCAGGCTTCAGTCACAACCCGGCCTGTCTTTGTGTTTATGTTTGAAGCAGGAGAGTTGCCTTCATGACGATTTATTGACGCAAGATCCCCACAGTTCAGCCTGCCAGCAATTAATCGTGGGGCTTGTTCAGGCCTGTGAGAGCGAACTCCCCACAACCTGAGCCAGGAGACTAACCTACTTGTGAGATCGGCACAACGCTTAATCACTGGAACAAAAACTACCACCCAAAATTTGTTACCAGCAAAAAATATATGATCTGCCATCCTTCAAAACCAAAAAACAGTTCCTCTTGCTGGAAAATAATTGAGCTTCATGACAGAAGTTATGTTTACACAACTTACATGTTTCGGCATGAGCATGTGACATGGCAAACGTTCACGTTTCTGAGGAAAAGGGCCCTGAGAAACTGGATAAAAATAGGTCTCATGATGAAAGACCACTCCTATATCATTTACTTTTCTATCAACAGAGGTTCCCAGAGCATGGGATCCCTTCATGAAAAGTGAGGATGTAACGTACAAACAGGCTTCACACGACATGCAAATCATAAACAGAGAAGATTATGATTTAAGATCTGAAGAGGGAAAAACTCTCTACAAACCTCAAGGTATGACGCACAACAACAACTGAACAAACATGAAAAATGAAAACAACTTACATAATGCAGTTCTTCTGGTCTATATTGCAACTGTCTCATATAGGTCTCATATACCATGATAATGAGCAGGTCTATTTCAGTGTTACAGTGCTTAGCATATGTGAACACACCCATGCTAAAGTTGACTAAAAATAGGAATTATAAAATAATCTTTTGGAAACTGATCTTAATGCCTTAATTAAAAAAATCCAACCTTTAAAGGACACCAATTTTCTTAGTGAATGAATAATGTATCGTAAATAAATAAATGTTCTTCATTAAAATACAGGGGGCATAAGTCAGGACACCCCTATGTTCAATTCCCATAGAGGCAGGCAGATTTTGATTTTTAAAGGCCAGTTGTTTCATAGATCTAGTAGCCTATATTAAGCATCCTGATAAAGTTCCCTTGGCCTTTGGAATTAAAATAGCCCCACATCATCACACACCCTTCACCATACCTAGAGATTGACATGGTGTTATTTCACTTAGCCAAATAGCTGGTTTGATTTGCATTGAGAGATGATCTTATGGAAAGTAGCCCATGACCGTAATAAAATAAGAACAAATACATTTCAAACAACAGCACAAATAAATGCAATAGAGAAAAGAGAGATGAAATAAACATGGCTGTTAGATTTTCAGGTGAGTATACAGTATTCAGGTTAGAAATACTACAGAAATTAAAGTAATAAAATGTAAAATAACACTGGAAAGTCTTCATTGTAAAAATTAAATACAGATTAATGCTTACAATTAAAGTTACAAATTTATTCAGTCAAGAGCATAAAATTATTTTCTTTGTCTTTTGTTCTTTGATTAACATTGGAGACAGTAGCGGGAATATTAGGCTGTTGTCACTTTAAGAGTTTATGCTAGTGTTGTCAAAAGTACCGACTTCGGTACCAAGTCGATACAGTAAGTTTTTAAAATGTGACGCTTAGAGCGCTGTTGAGCGGAATCATAAACACCTCTGCTTGGCCATTGTGTTCAAGAGCTGATCGGATATGTCTGTAAATTGGCTAAAATGATCAACGTACGGGAGCGTTTGAGAGCACACGGAAGTGTTTGAAAGTGTTTTGAAAGCAGTAGCGTTTAAAAGCAAAAGCAGGCGTCTATCAGTGCCAGCGGATCAATCCGCTGATAGACGCTTGCTTTAAAACGCTCCTGTGTGTATCTGTGTAAGTGATCGCTGAAGAGCGTCATTGATGTATATTTTTACAACATGTTTTTGAAGCGCTGATCATTGTAGCCAATCCCAGACATATTTGATGAGCGCGTGAGTACAATGGCCATTCCGAGGTGTTTACGATTCCGCTCAACAGCGCTCAAAGCGTCACATTTAAAAAATGTCAATATCGTCTTGGTACCGAAGTCGGTAATTTAGACAACACTAGTTTATGCACGGATTTAATATTCTGTTACACAACATGCGTTATCTTACTTAACTATTCACATTCCAGAGCTGATTGTGTTTAACTAAATACTCATTTTCATTTGTAAATCAGTCAATTATAAAGATCAGTGGCATGCACCCTTTTGGTGTGAGCGCTAAACCTGTGGGAATTAGTAAAATGATGCACAATACAAGCACTATTTAACCGGAGTGAATGGCACGAGGGAGTGAGAGGAGGCGGGTGTGCGTCACTTCACTTCACCATCGGAGAGAAGAGAGTGAGAACATGCAGCTGACGTTATTGCTTGTGCAATATTCCTAATGTAATATTGGCTGACTAATCTCTAATACACACACACACAATCAATGTTTAAACAAAACCAATAGCCAGAACTACATACCTGCTACCTTTTAACAACACTCAAATGACCTCACATCGTCATGGCCTTTTGGCAATATGGTAATTTTCTCTTACTCCCAACAGCTTAACCAGCCTTAAATCTGGCAGAGAAACACAAAGTTATTTAATGAATGGACAAACTGACTGGAACTCAGAGAGAGAGAGACATAGTTTGGGTTTTATGGGGGAAGGAAAAATTCCCTGAAAAACCTGCCCCCTGAATGCCGAGAAGGAAATAATTACACATAATGAGGCACAAAAAGCACTCAAATATCATGATTAAACCCTGCAAAACAAGATAGTTCCAACACAAATTGGTTTAATAGTTCTAAACAATGACCGCAGGACTAGAACAAATGAAGTCACCCAACAAAATGTCGGCTCAAAATAATAAGTAAACAAAAAAAACAGCAACAGCCAAAATAAGTTTACCCACTATTTTTGTATTGCACATAATGTGGTAATGCGTTTAGGCCTACTAAATAAAACATATAACAAGCATTCCATCAGGCCAGTGGAATTCAAAATAATAGGAATTATTGATGGCAAAAAAAAAAAATTCAAGGAAAACATGAATCTATCACTGTACCGTGTACTCACATTTTACAAAAAACACATTATGATTCACATTTCAACCATGTAAATCTGTCCGCCCCTCGTAAATATCAGGACATATTTTCCACATTCTCATTTTAAATCTCAAACTTGCAAGCAAGCAAGAAAGCAAAGACTGATACAAGACAGAAAGAACAGTGACGCAAGTTTACAGGCACCAAAAGTGTAAACACTACTGTTCAATAGTTCAGGGTCAATAACTTATTTTTAAATGAATACTTTTATCCAACAAGGACACGTTTAACTGATCGAAAAAGACAATTATAATTTTACTTATAAACAAATGCCTTTCTTTTGAACTTTCTATTCATCAAAAGTCTATTAATCTAATCTATATTAATCATCAAAAATTCTATTCATAACCTTTTGAACAGTAGAGCATGTAAAAAAATTTTTTAAAAAAGTATTCTGGAAAAAAGTGTTAGCATTACAAATTATCAGTGAAAGTTTGTGAATCCTGTCAGAGAAAGTGACCTATTCAGTTCACTTAAAAAGATGATTTGCTGTAATTTGTTATTTTTTATCTTTCTAACATTTCTAATGTATAAAAAAAAGACATAGAAAAGTCTCAGGATGAGACATGATTTATAGTTTTGAAATGAAATTTGAATTGTTTTCCAATTTGATACTTTAACCAACAATTTAGGTAGAATCAGATTATTCAAGGATTATTAAAACGCGCCAATCACACTGTACAGCACTAGGTTCTTTCATGCGAAGGGATTACGAGTTAAGACTTCTCAAGAGCTATTCTTAGACTCGATGGTGGCAGTAATGCGGCATAAACAGAGATTGACTGAGGAGCAGGCAGGTTTGCAGCTGAACGGCCAGACTAAAAACAGTGACAGACTGCGATTACGAGTCTGCTGTATTGGTGCACCGGCGTCTGCATCTGGATCAAGTTGCGTTCCCCATCCGCCCGCCCTGGGGCAAACACACCATTAGTGCCAGTTGTGTGGAGCAGTAAAGCCTGTAGACAAGAAGCCATGATGTCAGCCTGCTGGGCTAAACTGGGCAGTCCATGCAACTGGGTACACAGAAAACAATGGGCTCCATCACCCAGTAACTCAACCCCAGATATTCCCAAAGGAAGTCTGGACTTTTGATATGGCCGGATCAAAAACCTGTTTGCCAATCCAGAAGCTCTGGAGAGAAATGAAAGAACATCAAGCTGTCCATCTTCAAATGCACAGAGATATAAGAGCCTCAGGCAAAAGCTTCTAAGGTACTGAAATAAATACAAGCCCAGAGCGCTAAAGCGATATTCATCGTTACTGGCAAATCAGCCATTGCTTTTCATGTGGCTAATGGGACGAGGGCAGCAAGCTGACAATCAAACAGCTGCTCTCGATGGAGCAAGTCCCGAGACTTGCATTCGTAAATGCTTTCTGTACCACCAATAATAAGCTTTAAAAAACATTTTTGCTTATTAAGTCACAGACTAGAAGTGTCTAAATACTTTCTCTGTACAGATTCGAAGGAGGGGTCTCGAAAAGAAAGTTCAGACTTAGGCACACTGGGTAATGTCAACAGAATGTGATGTGGAAGAAAATTGATTGAGTGAGTGAGTGAGTGAGTGAGTGAGTGAGTGAGTGAGTGAGTGAGTGAGTGAGATCAGGGTTAGACCTCCTCTGATGAGAAACAGCAGATTAGGCTGATGCTGGCGATCCTTGGCTGAAATTGCTCTTTCGGACCAAAAGCGGATTAGTGGATGGGATGTTTGAGAGATGACATCAGGCCTCCAAATCTCCAATCCAGCTCAGAGAGAACAAAACCATTACTTCAACCCTGGATTACCAACACAGACCATCAACGAAGTCTTTAACCCTTTGATACGATCAGGAGTGAGATGATTGGCTAATGAGTGTTGTTTCTGTAATCTACTCATGTGGAGCAAAACACTGCTCTCAACACCATCACATGAAACAATATTCAGATGAAAACCTCTCAATATTTTATGTAAATATTTGAATATACTCATACATAATCTGCAGTTCAAAGGTTTTAGGGTGTGCTAACACTTGTAGTTCGGTTCTCTTGGTTCTTTTGGTCCAGACCAAGAAAGAAAATGATACATTTAGTCCTGGTTTGCTTAGAGTTCACACTGTAATTTTTAACAGTGATAAAATGTGTAAAGGAGTCAAAACAGCGGCAGGAATCCCTCCATCACACACAAAACAAAGCTCTCCTGTGAGGAGACGTGGTTCTGATACCTGTGATGGGCAACATAGCGACTATAACGGGAAAACATAGGTATTCTGTTGTTTTTAGGGTCGCATCTTGTGACATTATGTCCCGTTTTTGGTTTGTTTACATGTCTTTGGTCCGTGTTGCATTCATATTTCAGTCTAACGCACCAGAGTTCGTTTGGAAGCAGGCCGAGACCCATATTTTCAGCGGTCTTGATCCGCTTGTTTTGTGCGCACCAGGGTTCGGATGGCAGCGTTCACACTTATTCAAATAAACCGCACTAACATAGGGCCCTATGAAATCCGTTTTATTTTTTCTCAAATTCCGTTTTATTGGATTTATTTTTAGCCCTTTCGGATTTTTCGGATTTGCTTGTTTTCTTTTCACTTCTAAGCAGTATTGACCGTTAAATTAAACGTTTTAATCAAACCAAACATGTTAACACACCCTTAAAGAAGTCTCTTATGCTCACTAATGCTGCATTTATTTGATCTTTATTACAAATTGCATTTGATAGTTACAAATTAAAATATCTGTTTTCTATTTTAAAATGTAATTCATTCCTGTGATGCCAAGCTGAATTTTCAGTATCATTACTCCACTCTTCAGAGTCACATGATCCTTCAGAAATCATTCTAAGATTCAGATTTGGTGCTGAAGAAACAGTTATTATTATTATCAATGTAGATAACAGTTGATATTGATGCTTGATATTTTTCAGTATTATATTTATTAATAAATGTAATAAGCTGGACACAAAAAGCACAGTGATTTTACCACAGTAAAGGCAGGGTTAGGCTAAGAACACCACAATCTCTTTTAGCAAAATGTTGGCGAAATTTTGCATGCAAAAAGGTTGATTATCTATTGTCAATAGTGTATGATGTATGAAGAAGAAGAAGAAGTTTTATTTATATAGCGCCTTTCCAAAGCTCAAGGTCGCTTTACATGGTACCTTTATAATACATTTAACACTGACGCACAACTTTACAATCACAAAGGACACAAGTACAGCTCAAACTGAAGTCACTTTCAAACCAAGCTGTTTTCTGTTGTCAGGTTCCAATTGAACCTGAAACCTGCGTGCTGAAATCGTTTACCCTCATACAAAATTCACAATCACGAAGATTCCCATTGAACTGCCTGGATTTCAACCACATCATTAATTGTTGCATAATCCCTGTAACCGACCTCGCATTTACTAACCCAATGGCTCACAGAATGAACCAGTACAACTACCGAGTGCTCATCTGTCCAGCGGATGATTCAGTGAAAAGAAACCATCTGAAACTCTATGACCTTTTCCTCTGCGAACACAAAAAGGATTCAAAAAGGAAAATATAAGCAGATAGAGAGAAGAGGAAAGATAAAGGAAAAGAGACAGCACAGACCGCTTACAATTTTTTCCAAGAATAATCAAACTCCTCCTCAAGCTGACAGTTGGACAAGGCGGCCTTGGCAAAGTCGAGGGGACAGATATTTGAGTGCGAATCAAAAAGCTGCTCAAAAGCCTTTTCTGGCATCTCAAGGCTGATTCTCAACCCTCAAAGCCCAATCACGTGCTATTCCTGTAGCTGAGAAACAATATCCTCTTCTACAGAGAAAAACGGGTTTGTAATGGCACATATCTGGATCACAAAAGGTTTATTTACAGACAGACGTAACTGAAACCCGATCGGAGCTGATTCCATACTGTTTATCTTGTTCTGAGACGGGTAACCTAAGATGAAAAGCATTGAAGGGCCACAAAGAGCTCTTACCTGGGCGGCTGTGGGAACTCATTGTGGCTGCGACGGCACTTTCTGAAGTGACTGGGTTGATAATATGAGGAGTGTGTCCTGGCAGATGAGGATGTGAGAAACACCTCACAGCTCCTCTGGGACTCGTTGGCTGCTCACCATCCACGGTTGGATGGAAAGACGAGTCAAAAGAGATGCGGGACAGGAAAGAACGGACAATCTCAGAAACTCATAGCGCCCCCTCTGGACGTAATCCAGCTCTGCGTGTTGGTTCCTCTTCACTAGGCTTGAACTGTCAAAAGAGCAAAAAAAAGAGATTATGTAATGGCTGTGTTTTATTACCTAATGAGCTGCTTTGCTGTCTGCTGCCTATATTGAACTGAAATATAACCCAGACAGTGATTTGCAATGCTCGACATACAATAAGCACAACATATGAAAAACACCTTATGGGATTACCTTCAGTATAATACATGCAATGTTAATTTAGCTTTTGGTCAACGTTGGGAACGCCTTATAATGTACCCTATGTAGGCAGCACACTAGGTTATCTAACAGAGCCAGAGATGAAGTGCACGTCACTTCAGTGGGCTTTCCCTCTACAGTGTAAATACATGACAAAGGCCAGAGCAGAAGGACACAGTGACACATTTTTGACACGCGGCGGGGCGAGTGTAAACCACCCTTTACCAATCTGCCACGCTGACACATCCCTTCCCAGCCTTCCATATTTGCTGTCACAAAGCTTAACAGAACTGACAATAACAATCACATGTCAAGCAGACATAACGCAGCTTGCCCCACAATAAGAGTGTGTACATTTCTCCTTATGTCCACCTGGAACAAAGGAACCTGTCTGTCAGCATAACAACAGTATCTGGAGCAGTCTAGCACACAGCAGGACTTCACAGCTTAGCCAAGTTATGTAACCATAAACATCAGCTGTTCCAAGAGGAATGAGGCCTAGAGTAAAGGAAAATCACTCAGTCTGTGAGGGTAGGCTTACCCGAATACCATGTTTCTGGCAAGTAGGGCAGGGTAAGGCTAATGGGGATGGGAATCTGAGAGAATTTCTGATTTCAGGACCTTAACAATTCAAAACAGTTCTTTTGGGAGTTTTGAGGAAGAAAACCCCATCAGACAATAATAGGTCACAAAGATAGAATAAAAAAAAATACAAATGCCTTAAGTACACAATGCAACAACAGTTATCTGGTTCATATTGTGTTGAACAGGATAAATATAAGGACTTATTTTTATGAAACTGCTTAGAATCTGTAGCTGCGTCCAAAATCGAATACTTCCCTTTTATATAGTTCACGAAAAACAGTATGAGACATAGTATGTCCTATTACATAGTTTTCAGAAAACAGTAGGCAAAAGGTACCCGGATGACCTACTTCTTCTGGTGAGATTCTGAAGTGCACATTCAATGGACACTTTACTATCCCATGAGGCCACGGGAGAGGATTAATGAATTGAGGTGAAGCAACACAACTGACCCTGGTAGGTCACATGATAATGACTACATGGCAGATGTCAGATGAATTTCATTCATACTACCCAAATTCATACTATATAAACATGTTTTTTGAATGGCCACGAAGTTCAATTTCAAATGTAGTACCTATTCAGACAGTATGCACCATGTGAGTGAATTCAAGAATGATTCATGAGTCTTTTTAACAGATTAACTCAAAAGAACTAGCTCCTTAAAGTAATCCCTTTTTGAACCAGAATGCAATAGTAATGATTCTACATAAATTGAACTGTAGGATATGCACACATAAATCGATGCACAGATCTAAGACACATGTTCTCCTCAGTTTAATGTGGAATGCGTTCAACAAACCTTTAAGTTAAAGAATTTATAAGGTAGGGTTTTTAAAAAAATGTAAAATGTAAAATGTAAAATGTGCACGGCCACACGGGCATTCATAATGACGCCGGAATTACCGGAGTTGTCAAACCTCGATTTCAA
Source organism: Siphateles boraxobius (assembly GCF_051911475.1). Lineage (NCBI taxonomy): Eukaryota > Metazoa > Chordata > Actinopteri > Cypriniformes > Leuciscidae > Siphateles > Siphateles boraxobius. The sequence continues at coordinate 34,916,737 of NW_027509197.1, forward strand.
ATCCCTAGTTTAATGAAAATTACATTTTTATTTAAGATTATAAAGACAAACAATATTCCCTTTAGAATAACAAGCATTGGATAAATAGGACCAAGGATGTACATTACAAAGTTTAATTTGTAAATTAATAATAAAATTGTCATTTTATAGTGACCCATAAGAAAACAATTAAGCATAAGATTCATAATGTCAGCAAATCTCATCATAAATTATTAAAATGTATCCTACAGCATGAATAATTGGGATACGCACAGGTTTTACTATAGTGCTGTACTAAATTCTGTCAAACCCAAAACCTGCTGAGACGAGGGAAACATCACACAAGGCATGTCTGCTTTTAAAAGAGACGACTCCAAACCACACATCTATGCCCTCAAAAATCCCAAACTGCAAGTACTCCATCCCAATTAAACATGCCAAGAAAATGTGATTTAATCTTTGCAACTCCCAAAGAAGCTGACGTGAATTTTTCCGCGCACACCATGAAAAAGGTGTTGCATCACAGGCCCCAGAATTAAGTGAAGCATGTACTCTATAAATCTGTTTGTTTTAGAGAAGCACGTCTCCGCAGAACCACACACAATCTTTACGGGACGTCTGATTTTCCAACTTTCCTCTCAAAATAAGTATGGCTTCTCACTCGGGCCAGGTGGCGTGGATTACATGTACTGGAGGGAGTTAGTTGCAGTTCCTCCGGCAGGCTTTTGCACTTGCTGTCATCACGTCTCACATGGCGCCCTTCCCGCCCCGTGAGCGCAATAAACAGAGCGAAAGTGGACGTGCACGGACACAGTGGGTAAGGATCTCGAGTAAATGTGAGAAAACAAGGGCGGAGACTCAAGCCACAATTACATATTTGTGCACATAATTGTAGGTAAAGTTTACAACTGAAGAAACAGTTATTTATAATATTTTTATCACAAATTTATGAATGAGGATGTAAAGATTTTGGTTGCGATTATGATTCCATTATCTTAGCTCCTCCCCTGAATGAGCTGTACACAATCCACCATGTTTATCTCCTCATATGAGTATTTGCTCAGCATTCAAGAAATGTATTCTTTTTAAAGCTACTAAAGTTACTCAATCAAGTGCAGTGAGTGATTTTCTATTTTTGTGCGTTGCGACATTCGTCTGTTATAGGACAACTTAGTTTGAATAAACAAGCAGACACTCATTAGCTACTTGCTCTACGTTTGTTTAAAATTAACAGCAAGACAACTAGAAGTGAATGTGCTTTCCATTAAATGAATCACACACAGTAAACAAATCCTTAACAAAACAAAAAAAAAACATTGCAATGAACGTGCTTTGTTTTAAATAAATCACACACAGTAAACAAAACCTTAACAAAAAAAAAAGATTCGTTGCAAGGAACTTTGCAATTTAGACGCGCAAACTGGGTGCCGGTGCGGTGAAGCGTGCATGCTCGGGCAGATTCGGCTAGAAGTTGTTCAACCTCGGATGCGGCGCCACGCACGCTGTTACAAAAAAAGCCGTGCAAACAGCCAAGCGATTCTGGGAGCACCTGAGACTTATATTACATCTTGTAAAAAGGGCATAATAAGTCCCCTTTAATGGGTATAGCTACAGTAATGTCTTCAGATAGTCAGCTTGAGATCCTTTCCATCTAAACAGGTTATATATCTTAGTAGTGAATGTTTTACAAGCAGTAGAATCTGCAAAGCCAAAAGTTACATAGTATACCTTTAATGTGAACAAATACCTATTTGTGAACAAATTATTCTTTTGAACTGGTCCTGTTAATGGAATCCATTGAATTATTCAAAGAGGTTCTTGAATTATTCATCAAACCACAAGTAAAAAAACCACAGTAAGTATAAATATTTACAAATTTGACCAACGCAATATTTTTCACAAACTAATTATTTTTCATTCATTAAAAACCACCATTTCAAAAGAGTTACTGCCCCTTTAAATTCAGTGAATGAACTATTTTTCTGAACAGTGCTTGAACAGTGGAAAACAGAAGTTTCACAAAAATTACACACTTCACCTTTAAGAGCTGCCAAAGAAACCCACTTCTCTAACATCATTTGCAGTTCTGTCCGTCTACATGAGGCGTAATGTTTTCCTGAGAGTGTTTAATGGAGTGAGCTTCCTCCCTGACCCGAACTGAACACTACAGCTCAGTCACTTACTCGCTCATGGCTCAGAGATCGCTGACCGACTACATTCGTCCCAAACCACAAATGGACCCAGCAGCAAGACCAGCGTGACCGTGAGAACCGCAGGGTTGACTTGAGGGAAACCCCTGATATAAAAGTCAAAGTGGCATTTGAAGAGCCGCAAGGAAGGAGACGTTTCCCCCGGAGTACCGCTGCTATTCTCAGCTCAGACCTATTTTAGTAAAGGGGTTTCTCTTGAATTGACATTGCCCCATATAACTGTCAAAACATGTTAACTGCATGTAAGTGTTGATCTTTTCAAGCGGTTGGTTTTCATGCTAGCTGGCCATCCCACTCATTCCTACTTCTCAAGTGTCAGAGGCGTCTTCTAACAGAATGAAAAAACATCTTCTGATAAATGATAAGATAATGCACACACACAACGGATTTAAATGAAACATATCTGTCTATACGGGTTTCTGACGTATGAAAGTGCACTAGACTTGGCTCGATACCAAAATGTTGGTTTCGGAATGGTTAGGAAATTTCAGATAAAGTCAAATAATAATATAAATATGAATAATATGTAATAATAATTTCATTAACATTTGGTATATATACACATATACATATATATATATATATATATATAACAACCACAACTGAAATAAAAAAATTTGTTGTCAAATAATAATAATAATAAATATATAAAATAAATATAGATAATACACATACATATACACATACATTCACATATTGCCAGGAAAAGGATTTTCAGAAAAAAAAAGAAAAGAAAAAAAATCATATATAGTTATAAATATAAAAAAAAAAAAATATATATATATATATATATATATATATATATATATATAATTAAAGTATCGTTAATATATCGATTATTTGTTTTCACAGTATGAAGGTGGGTAGTCAAGCCAGCCATAGCTTTTTTTTTTTTTTTTATCATACGAAAATTATGGTAATCGCCAAGGAAAGAAGAAAAAGTTTACTTTTTCTGTAGTCAAATACTTTTTACATCTTTTCTTGGGATTTTGAGTGTTCATTTAAATTCAGCAATTTCATGGCCTTCATATTTGCTGTTTATAAACTGACATATCACCATTAGGGTGCTCCAGCTGTGTAAATATCAGCCTCGGCCATTCAAAAACACTTATTCCAGGTTTTCCAAGATTTTGGGAACCCTCCAATACATAACAAATAGACATACACATTAAGACATTTTTAAAAACAGGAATAGGAATGGTGGCCTAGTTTTACATAAAAGTGTGTCAAGGAAGCGGGGCGCCATGTTAACAGATCGCTTCAGGACAAAAATCAGCCAAACTCGGTCAAGCGTCCACTGGCCCTGACTGCTCATGTCTGGGGGTGCAGGTTTAACCCGAGGGACCATAAACCCTCGGCGGCATTTCAGCCTTACATCATCCCGTCTGAGACAAAACAAACCCAAACATGGCGGGCCGTCTAGAGTGACCATCACAGAGGAGCAGATCTGACACAGGCTGACAGGCCCGAACAGAAGAGCCGCTCTACTGAGCTCAGCAGGAAAACGAAACCCGATCCAATATGACAGGACGTCGTCTGTGTTTGTACAATACTCACCGTTGCTCGCTCATGTACGCTACAGGACCAAACACCAGCAGGACAAATATAATACCAGTTAGCCATTACACCGCACTAGAAGAGCTAATGAATGCTTAAACCTTAAATGACCATGCTTTTGATGAGGGTGACCATTTACAGTTTAACATGAATAAGTCTAAGCTGAGAATCAACAATGCCTTTTGGAAGTCAGCTGTGTCTCTTTTATCCCAATGTCTCTGCCTCGACTAAACCCCAGCTAAAGCTCTGTGTGTCACATTCCATTAAAATGACAAAGTTACACAACTTTAGAGGGAAGCGTATTGCTAAGGAACTCCATATCTAATAGCAGGCAGGCAGTGATTTTCAGCATTTCTTTCCAGGACTGACGTGGTACCGTGTTTTGTGCCATTAAATTTACTCTCATGCCACTATATGGCCAAATGCTTTAAGGAATTCGCTCAACCACTGACGTCTTGTTTTGGCAGAGTAAACTAGTGCAAGGCATGTTAAAAAATGGGATGGTGAGCAACAGATTGCGTATGTTTTAACCAGTCATTTGATGCAGTAAGTGTTCAGTAAAAGCTGAAAAATTAAATTCTGTTATTTACTCGCCCTCATGGCGTTCCAAATTCTCAAGCTTTTTTTCCTTTCTTTCTTTTTCTTTTTTTTGCACGGAACACAACAGAAGAACATTTTTGAAGAACAGCGGCTTTTCTCTTCACACAGCTTTTCCAGTAACTACAACTGTCATCATGGTTATTATCGTTAAGTAAAACTATTAAAAACTTTTTCATTGAAATGAAGCTGAAATAAAATAACATATTAGATGAAAAACTGAACAAAAATGAGAAACGTTGCTTTGGAAACTAACAGAAGTTTAAGTTGAACCACAAACTGAAACTTGATAAAAATTTAAAAACTGAACTAAACTAAAACAGAAATAAATAAAAATTAAACCCAAGTAGTAATATTGAAAAATAAAATAATAAAATTCCTAAAAATAAAAAATATTTCAAAATGTTAATAAAAAGCTGTAATAGTATAAAATAATACTAAAAAAACACTGGCTGTCATCAAGCTCCAAAGTGGACAAACACCATAGAAGTAGTTCAAATGACTATGTGCAATAATATAGTCCACGTCTTATGAAATCATCTAGGCCTAATATATTTTACTATAGTTTTGTGTAGGAATAAATCATTTGCAGCCACTTTTCCAACCTGAATGATTTTTCAGAGATATGGCACAAAAGCTTTATGCATTGATGTTTGGTTCTTTAAAGAAATAGTTCCAATTCGTTCAACATTGACTCATACTCATGTTGCATTTATCTGCATTTGAAGAATGTTTAGGAATCATAATTCCAACTGACTTAAACTGCATAGGGGAACACACTCAAGACATTTGGCACCAAAATATCTTCATGTTCCATGGAAGGAATGAAATGAAATGAGGCTGAGTAAATGATGACAGTTTTATTTTTGGGTGAACTATCCCTCTAACAGGGTTTATTAATATGTCTATTTTGGAGCATGACAGCAATGAACACTATTAACTGTTGGAAAAGATACATGAGATAAAAAAAAAAATCACCTTATTCCTTGGTGGGGGGAAACAACAGCATACAGGTTTGGAACAGCATTAGGGTGAGTAAATACTGACAGAGTTTGTATTTTAGGGCCAACTATTCCTTAAATAGTCAGATGAGTATCAAGAATTTAACATCTCCATTTCCATACAGGCCTGACTGTTTCCAGATAAACAGAGATCAGGAAATTGCGATTGTGTTCCTGCCTGGACTTTATGAGGGGCGAAACAATCACCGCTCACTTTCCCTCGGCTGTTGTGGGGACTAGGACTTCAAGGGTCACAGTCATGTGACGATGAGGTTACCACCTTGACCAACACACTGCCCACAAACACTTCGTTTTCATTAAAACCATCACACAAACAGACAAGACTTTCATTATTGCAATCTTGGGTTTCGGACAAACACAGATTGCCAAATGAACCCCTTCCAAATGAAGCCTCGCCAAGTTCTGCCAGAGCACAATGGAACACCGAACGGGCGCTTAAACAAACCAAAAGTGACACGGATACCAAACGATTCCACACTGAGGCGACAGCACTCGAACCACTGAATCTAATACCCAAAAATGATAAGTCTGTCATCATTTACTCATCCTCATGTCGTTCTAAATCTGTATGAATTTATTTCTTCTGTGGAGCACAAAGAATATTTATTGTTCTTTTCTATATAATGAAACTAAATTGTGATGGGTGCTGTAAGGCTCTAAAAAAGCAACACCATGAATAATGATGTCACATAAATATCATACAGGGCTGCATGATTTGGAGGGGTGAAGGGAATATGAAAAATGCGATTAAAATGCCTTTGCTTTGACAAAACATATTGAAATTAGGCTATACATCAATATGTCTATAATAATAATATTATTGTTATTGTTACTAATAATATTTTTTACTAAACAAAATATTAAAATTAGAAATATTACTAAAAAGAGTATTTAAAAACCTAAAGAATTGTGATTAAAATGCCTTTGCTGTGCTTGTTTGTACAAATTGGCCAAAAATTTTAGATTATCAATCAGTATAACTATAATAAAAATATTATTATTATTAATAATAATAATACTTTTTATTACTAAACAAAATGTTAAAATATGATGAAATATTGATTAAAAAAATAGTATTTAAGAAAATATATTATTGCGATTGCAATTAAAATGATTGTACAATTTGGCCAAAAATGTGAATTATATATTTTTACTAGTTAAAAATATTAAAATAAGAAATTACAATAAAAAAATAGGATTTCCATTTTTAAGTATAACCGTTAAGATGAAATACTATAAATTATTTCTTACATTTTTTATAAGCAATACTCATTAAAAGTTTGTTGCGTTCTCAAATGCACATTATAAGTGACCCAAACTGCAGAGTTCACGTGAACCGAGCTGCTCTGAGATTCTGAAAACACTGGATCATGAGCTGTTGGGTTTAAGAGAACACAGCTCCACGGCACGCTATATTTCATTAAATCAGAGCCTTTGCTTTTTGATCAAGATCTCAATTCTGATTTTATTCGATTAGTCGCGCAGCACTAATATCTGACTGACTGACTTCTGAGGAACACAAAATGAGAAGTTTGAGTAAAACATTTCTTTAAGATGAAAGTGAAACAAAAACGGTCAAGTTCCAATAAGGACAAAATAGCACTATAACAGAAGAAACATAGCAATTCATATGACTCTTGCACTATATTCCTGTCTCATAGAGTCGCAAGCATTATGTGAGGAATGGACTGAATTTAAGTCAATGTTCATTCAAATGTTGCTTTACTCATCATTCGTTTTAACTATATGAAAAAGAGCAGCTTGCACATTCTGTGCAAAATGTCTCCTTTTGCATTTCAAAAAAGCATAAGGGTGAATATATGAAATGACAAAACATTCATTTTAGGAAGAAGCACCATCCTACAAATATCCAGAGACTTAGCAGACAACACAAGCCCTCAGGGACATTAAGACAATCCTCTAAATAACACTGCTTGTGACAAACATCCAATTTTCCAGTTAGGGGACAACCTTTCCACGGACCGCCAGTCACACTTGTCATCTGTCCAGCCGCATTTCCCACCTACAGTTACGCCCCGTCTCCTGTTAACACTTTTCCTCGGAGCCAAACTCTCCCTCTCTTTCCTCTTCAGTCACAGATGCAGCAAACAGTGCAATCTGCCAATCTCCATGAGTCATCCAGCACTGTTAATTATGTCCCCTAAGGAGTAGAATTGATTAGCGAGGGTCTCAAACTGATTTAAATTGTTATTTGAGACTATATAAAGCGTGGGCCTAAACATTGCCATTTAGTCTCATTCACTAAGCGCTGTCGTTTTTCAGAATCCTACTTTGCCAAGCCACACAGATTGGATCTGTGGAGAGAGAAGCACAGACAGGATAAATGATACCGGTGCATTCACTCACAATGTGATTCAAGGGGAGAAACTTTTTGCTGTATGATAGGAATATTTATTAAACCATAGACCTAGTCCATACGTCAACCATAGTCACTACGAGTTGAGTCGAATGTCAATCATTATGGCAAGCCCACAGTTAAACTGTTAGCACATGAAAAGAGGTGCAAACTAGAGGGCTGCATTGGGATTGAGTCCCGCCGGGTCCCGCGGGACCCAACGCAAATCTCGCGGGAGCGGGCGGTTTGAACTTTGCTGCGGGCGGGAATGGGCGGGCAAAAAAAAACCCTGCGGGATCGGGAGGTTGCCTAACGACATGATGGAGATGTCAATGATGTGGAAAAGAACCTCAAACTGGGTATTTACAGCACAAAACCTGAGCAAGGCAAGTCTGACATTTACTATTCATCTTCCTGATCAGTGCATCAGAATACATGCAGGCCAGGGAAACGAAACCAACAAACCCATGAATCTCTTTAATAATAGCAATACAAATACGCGTTTTTTTCCTGCGGGACGGGAGAAGACACAAAGTCAGTGCATCTCTATTATTGTGCGGGAATAAATTCTCCGAGTTTTGCGGGAGCGGGCGGGAGTGGACATACATATTGCGGGAGCGGGCGGGAGTGGACATACATATTGCGGGAGCGGGCGGGAGTGGACATACATATTGCGGGAGCGGGCGGGAGTGGACATACATATTGCGGGAGCGGGCGGGAGTGGACATAGCCTACATATTGCGGGAGCGGGCGGGAGTGGACATACATATTGCGGGAGCGGGCGGGAGTGGACATACATATTGCGGGAGCGGGCGGGAGTGGACATACATATTGCGGGAGCGGGCGGGAGTGTAACACATACGTTGCGGGAGCGGGCGGTAATGGTCAGAAATTCGGCGGGCGCGGGCGGGAGCGGGATGAAGAAAACAGTCCCGCGCAGGACTCTATACTTAATGGCAAATCATTCATGTCAGCATAGAAAAAACATAAAGGTTTGGAGTTTATTTCTCCTCACCAAGCTTGCATTTTTTGATCAACAGTAATATTTCGAAATAAATCAGTTTAAAGCTGTGATGACAAAGCATCATTATTCCAGTCTTGAATGTCACATGATCCTTCATAAATCATTATAATATGCCGATTTACTGCTCAAGAAACATTCTTTATTATTATCAGCAGTTGTGCAGCTTAATATTTTGTGGAAACGGTGATATGTTTTTATCAGGATTCGTTTATAATTTGAAAGTTCAAACGAACAGCAATTTATTTTAAATAGAATTATTTTTGTAGCATTGCAAAAGGCTTTACTGTCACTTTTGATGAATGATCCTTGCTGGAAAAAAGTATTCATTTCTTTAAAAAATAATTCTAACATAACAAATAACAAACAAATTAGAAATTAAATCTTTTTAATCTATAAATGTGTAGGACCATTATTTTTTTATGCTTTTTAACTCCTCAATAAACTTATGCATCTGGATATTTTTGTAGGTGTAATTTTCATTATACTGAACAGTATATTTTCATCAGATTCTCATCACTGTAATACAGTGACTTGCTTATTTAAGTCAGCAAACCAGTACGACGATTTTAAATTTGTTTTTACTTATTTTTGCATTACAGTAATGGAATGATATTTTTTTCCATGAGAGATGAGAGGACAGTGGTATCTAATTGCCATATAAATTTTGACATATTTGCCATATAAAATTGCGAAAATAATGAAAAACAGAAAATTTAAATGGATTTTTTTAAAGGCTTCAATATATCTTTGAGTGAAACATTGGCAAAAAAAAATGTAATTCAAGGAAAGAGCAAAAATATTCTAAAAAGTGTTCAAGCGATATAAACCCACAAAAAATCACATGTGCACATTATGTTTTTGTTAGTTTCCAGAAATCGAAAAGTGCAAAACTAGGGTCAAGCAAAACTAGATTAACTCTCTGCTGTCAAGTTCTCTGAAGGCTGCTTTGACCTTCTTCCTGTGGGGCCAGGAATTTACAAGGTCTGAGGGCCGGTCCTTGAGAGCCAGAATGTGGAAAGACGAGCGAGTTTCCTACAGGCTATGATTAAAGCCTGGATTTATATGCCTGTGCATGATGCCACATGTTAGAACTTCAACCACCAGCTACGTGTGACAGCAGCGCAGACCGACAGCGTGATATAACCACCACCACCGGACAACACAGCCGGCATGACTCAGCTCAGAACATCAAAACAGCCCAGGAAACTTGTCAGCCCTCATGTTCTGTTTGGTCGTTTACGTCAAGACCGTTTTAAAAGCACAAAAACAAAAATTTCAACATAACATAAATAATAAACCCCAGCAACTTTTAATCCTCTCCAGGCATTCTCTGATTGGTGCACAGGGAAACAGCAATACTATTAAACGCATACTCATTTCTTAAAGTATCAATAATGTCTGCTTAACCATATTAAAAGAATTTAATGGGAAAGTAAATGTTCATTTCAAAATTAATATTATTGTTCATTGCAAAATTAATAAGCCAACATTCTATAGTAGAAGCCATCAACTGTCTGGTTAATAACTTATATATATATATATATATATATATATATATATATATATATATATATATATATATATATATATATATATATATATATATATATATCTTCTTTTGTGTTCAACAGAAGAAAGAAACTCATACTGGTTTGGAACAACATGAGGATGAGTAAATGAGGATAGAATTTAATTTTTTGGGTGAACTATCCCTTTAAGTGATACATAACTGACACAAGAATCATCAGTTATGCATCTGACGTCAGAACTTTCATTGACAAAAAAGGAACACGATGTTTATTGCTTGGAACTCCACGGGAAAGATATCTATAATGTTTAACCAGGAGTTAAAACAATGTAGCATTTTTATTTTATTTTATCAACCACTGGGTATTTGACTCATTCAAGGTGCACAAAACTACCAGGTCCTAAAATGTCTCTCATTAATATATGTGAATGACCATGAAAAGCTGACGACTGTCAAGTAAAACAGTCAAAATTATGTTAAATCAAAACTGTCAAACCAAAGCACTGCTATGAAAACATGCAAACATATTAGTCATCATAAGAGTATAATACAGCGCATATGAGATAGGCCTATATATATCCTACACGTTTATAATCGTTTTCTGACAGACAAAATGTTCAAACCTTTCTAAATAATGAAAAGATCACACATTTTTGTGGAACGGCCATTGTATAGTTGAGTAATAGGCTATGCCTTAATCTAAAATATCAGACTTTTAAAAATATGCTTTTACGATTGTCCTGCAGGTATGAAGTAAACGCATAACGTTACACAACTAAACTGAAACGTGATAGAACTACTCCGAGAGTTACGATTCAACACACACACACACACACACACACACACTGTTTTGATTGTTTCATCTGATCGCCCACAAGTTTCTTTCTCTTACTGAAATGATCGCTGCATTTAAAGAGAAAATCACAGGGTAACGCATGCGAATCATCGCTGCTCACCTCTCCGAAGCTCCGCCGCGATCGGACGCAACGCTCCGGACTTTATTCCCGTTGGAGAGCGCGCCAACGACGGATCCACTCACCGACGGGTTCCGCCATACTGGATTGTGTCGAGCGGATCACGTGTGTGTCGAGTCCCCGGCGCATGTCCTCCAGAGGCGGGCGCTGAGTCAGTCGAGCCCGCGTCTTCATGTTTCTAACATAGTGACCGATTCCGATTCCTTAACAGTGCAGTGCCAATGCCAATAACGATTCGTTTGATAAACACATATTTGAAATAAGAAATGTTCTTGTATAGCCTAATACAGTCCGTATCTTTATTATTGTAGCCTATCGTGATCCTTACAGATTTCAACAGATCAGATGTAAAAAAAAAATAAAAAAAAATGCAATAGATTGAATATAATATTTTCAACATTTAAGAGACTTTTCAGACTTTTTAAACGCAATATAATAATTTGTCCTATAGGCCTATGCAGTGGCGGTTGGTGCTAAAAAAATGAGGAGGTCAGCTGCAAACAAACTGAATTATTAATGCAGAACTGAATGCTAATTGTTAAATAACCATTTAACAGCTATAATAATGTATCATTACTGCTTCGCTAAAACTGGAAAATTCAGCAAAGCATGCCATAAGGTAGGGTTGGGCAATAGCTAATGGCCACAAATATTTTTATTTTTGGGGCTAAATGGCGATGTATGGTAGCTATAGGCTAATCCCAATATTTCATTTTTTTCTATTTGAATTTTTAGAAATCTGTATTTAATTTAACAAATGTTATTTCATATCCTGATCAATATTGTCCGAAACTGTTTATATTGAAAATTATGAAAACAACCTTGCAGTATTTGCTTGACTTTTTTTAACTTGCTTGGCAAGTTATGCACTGAGGAAATTATTGGATGTCACCTCAGTTTAAAGGGCATCTTGCAGGTAAAAAAAAAATCTAAATTAATACATAACCTTGTATGAAAATACCATATGAAAAGTTAATGCAGGATTTAAAATGTTTTAAAACAAAATTATTTAGAGGTATATTTGTTTCCATCAATCGCTGCACAAGTTAGGGTCACGTATGATGACAAAAGCACATTAGTGCTAGCACTCTCGGAACCCATAGAGAATATATTGCAGTGCCTGCAGTACGAAAAAAAAAATCTTTGTATGGAAGTCTATGGGAACACTATGGGCGATTCTTGGCCAGAGTGAAACCGCCCAAAAAGAGGCGGAACTGCACAGACCGTGACTTGAATGCAAATGTGATTGAAAAAGTCCCTTTCGCACTTTGGCGGTGCGTTGCCCTATCGCCCCTAATAAAGAACCCGCTCCCTGCCTATATGTGAAATTAAACGTTATATTTCATGTATTAATTTACTTTTATACAATACCACTGATTACAACAAAACTCATAGGCTATTTGCAGTGTTGGGAGTAACGTGCTACAATAGTAACGTGTAACGCAGTAGTGTAAGGCATTACTAATCAATTTTCAGTAATTTTACTCGGTACATGTTCAGTTACGCTTTCGTTACAACACACTTTTAGTTTTAATTGTAAAAAACAAACAAAAAAAAAACACCAAGACCACGAGAAATTAAAGAATGAAAAATGCAAGTAGGCTGTTACCTGTTCGTGGTCAGTCAATAGCCGCGTGTGGTGTCCAAGTTTGTAAATAAAGACTAAATGGCAGCGTCTGATATATTTGTATAGCGATTTATTTTTTACAGGAGTGCCGTGAGGCATGATTTCGGCCTCTGTGCTCGCGCTGGCCAGTGGAAATGCGGCCAATGGGTGAAGATGGCACGAAGAAGACTGTGCATTCGCGAGATGGACGTATGCGCATTAGGCTACTCTATTTGTACTGTGTTTTCTTTCTAAACAGTTAGGCTATGTTTAGGTGGTATTTTTCTTGTTTTCATCACGCAATCATGCTTTTGATGCGGTGGTGACGCGTTCACGTAACATGTAGCCTAACCCCTAAAATCCACTGGATCCGTCTACGGCGCGGAACGTCAGCGCCACGTTTTTGATGCGTCCCTAGCTCGGCGTCAAAGTCCACTGGAAGCGTCTCAGACTCGTTTCAGCAGTGGAGCGTTGGTTACTTTTTCATTTTTCCTCAGAATCGAAGCGTTGTTTATTTGTTGTTCATTTGTCCTCTTTTGGCTCAGGAGCGGACAGTTGTGCTACCTTATTGATGTTTTTTTTTCAATTTTCATCTTTGTGCTTCTACAATGGGTAAGTGGATTACTTAATTAAGTGAATTCTTTCTATTTGTTTTTTCTGTTGATATTTCCTACTTGGTAGGTATAGCCTAAATTTCACACAATTAAAAAGTAAAGAATTACACAATTACATGTTCAGTTCACCACCCACTGCCTCTGATTGGCTGCCCAAGCCTAACAGCGAATGCAACAAATAAAATCCAATCAGAGGCATTGTTGTCCAAACTGTAGGGATGCGGAGTCTCCACAGGGTGTTTTATTTTGAAAATCGACCGGATCCTCTATGCCGTTCTGTGTCTGACTTCCTGCCCGGTACGAAGTGCTCTGTGCTGCTTTGCGCAAGCGGCGAAAATAGACCTGCTACCTATTCTCTGCGGAGCGGAGCGGAGAGACGCTTCTGGGATGCTTCTGAGACGCGCTGCGTCCGCAGCTGGTGGACTTAAGAGCATTGACTATAATGGCCGCGATTAGCTCCGGCATCCGCGCCGTTAACGTTCCGCGCCGTAGACGGATACAGTGGATTTTGGGGTAAGGGTGGCGGCGGCCCTGCCGACAAAGCACCTAAAAGCTGTCACAAAGAACCGGCAAAAGCAATGATTATGAATATGTCAAATATAGCAAGGAGATATTTTATATGTTTATTAATAAAGATAAGATTAACGTTGCTGACTCGCGATCTTCGCAGTAGTGAATGCGCCAGAGAAAAATGCACATTTCATAAGCAGATAGCAGTCCGTTTTCTTTAGTTAATTGTTCTGTTTACAAGTAGACATTTCAATATAGATATATTTTTCAGGTCTCTGAAGTAGGCTACCTTATACACTGAGTTTCGGTTAATTTATGAGACGGGCTCCAGTTCACGCACAGGCGCCTCCGTGTCGCCATCTATTGTCTGCTATATTTACTTCTTATTTATTAAATCCAGGCAATTGGTTGATGAAACATTGATTAAAATTAAGATACAATTAGTACAAATCGAAATTCACTTTAAAGAAAGGCTTTGTGTCTTCTGTTTGAGTTCTCAGTAAAAGTTTTAAAACAGTCTTTAGTTTTAGTCCCACTTCAGAGCGGTCGCGCCAGTAACGGAGAACTGTCAAGTCCTTACATTGTTTTTTCCTCATAAATGCAAACACGAAAAATAAAATAAAATGAATATTTTATGTTCTGTGGAGAGCCAACCCTTCTTCATCCGGTGGGTAGTATTACTTTTGATTTGACCAGTATAATTCATAGAATTACAAAAAAATATTTTGCCTCCTAAAAGTTAAATATTTTTTTGTCACGCATGCCTGCGTGTGTATATATTTCAAGTTTGACTGCAAATGTCACGTCCATAATGCTGGAATTCCCCAATTTTAAATAATTTATCCTCAACTAGTTTTGTGGTGTAGGTCTACGTATTTTATAATGTTAACTTCAAAATTCAAATAATACTAATAGTAATTTAAAGATGTGGTTGCATTAGATCTGGACGGGAAGGATAACTCTTGGAGTTGGAAGAGTTGTGTTGCGATTCTTCAGGTTCGTGGATGTAGCAATGTTCAGGGAAGAAGGAGGCGGGAACCGGCGAACATTCAAATAAACTTTATTAAAATAAAACAAACCAAACTAAAATACCGCCAGCAGCCCCTCGCGGATGACTGCTGGCTTACCTAAAATAAACATAACGGCCAGCAGCCCCTCGCGGACGACTGCTGGCTAAAATAAAACACAAATACAAAAAACAAAACTCAACTAAAATACAGGCCTGTTCCTCTCTCGATCATCAACGTCGTCGCTCCTCCTTTATGCTTCCGCTCCTCCGTGAGAGATGCGAGACCGGTGTTCTCACAGGTGTTGCTCATTATCAATCGCACCACCGGCCTCGCGCCCGTTCTCTCACGTCCTTCGGCCGTCCTGTTCGCCACATACCCCCATCGCCCCTCACAGGCCGGGGGGTACTGTGCCTGTGAGGGGTACTGTGCCTACTCCCCCCGGCGGCGGCGATCCCTGGGGGGTATGGACCGACAAGCCGAGGGAAACGGAGACGGAAGCATGAGGAGCGACAGATCGAGAGAGGGGAGAGACGAAAAAAAAAAATTGGTCCCGTTCCCACAACACGCTGCCATCTGGTCCCCCACCAGCTGGGCGATCTCCTCCGCGGTGCCTGGCGGTGACGCTGGGTAGCCCTCGGTGGACGGCTCGACGCTCCTCCGCCGCCCGGTGGACGGCGACGGCTCCTCCCGTGCCTTAGGCAGACGGTAGGAGTCCCCCGCTCCCTGCTCCTCCACTTCGCTGGTGGACGGCAGCAGGCTCCGGCCCACGGTGAGCGGCGGCGACTCCTCCTCTCCTTCCCGGATGGCAGCCGCCCCTCCAATACCCAGGCGGCCGGCAGCGACCTCGACCGTCCCACCGGAAACTCACTCCAGCACACCGCCTCGAGCGTCCATGGCCGCGAGTCCCCCGCTCCCTGCTCCTCCCCTTCTGGCGGATGGCAGCAGGCTCCGGCCCACGACGAGCGGCGGCGATTTGCGCACCATGCTCGATGGCACCGCGGATTCCCCACAACGGCGAGGACTCTGTGACAGCGCGTTCCTCCCTTTTCCTGGGTTTCGGCACCAGTGTAGCAATGTTCAGGGAAGAAGGAGGCGGGAACCGGCGAACATTCAAATAAACTTTATTAAAATAAAACAAACCAAACTAAAATACCGCCAGCAGCCCCTCGCGGACGACTGCTGTCTTACCTAAAATAAACATAACGGCCAGCAGCCCCTCGCTGACGACTGCTGGCTAAAATAAAACACAAATAAAAAAACAAAACTCAACTAAAATACAGGCCTGTTCCTCTCTCGATCATCAACGTCGTCGCTCCTCCTTTATGCTTCCGCTCCTCTGTGAGAGATGCGAGACCGGTGTGCTCACAGGTGTTGCTCATTATCAATCGCACCACCGGCCTCGCGCCGTTCTCTCACGTCCCTCGGCCGTCCTGTTCGCCACAGTGGATCTGAGTGTCGCGATTTCGGTTTCATATCGCATATCGTTACAGACTTAGAATGTTAAGTTCTACTACTGTATAGCTATTTTGGTGAAAGTAACTCAAAAGTAATACAGGAGTAATGTAACGCATTACAATTCGAGACAGTAATATTGTAAGGTAATGAATTACTTTTAAATAATATAAATGCATTCGCAGCGTCATTCCCTTTGTTCTTCAGCTCTTCACCGTGCTGTTAGAACCGTGCTGTCCAAACTAAGGAAGAAAAAGCTTTTTTTAAGTTTAGCTTTGCTAACAAAGGGCTAATATGTTTTTCTCAAACAAAATGTTCAAACATGCCACATTCACAAGAACACCCACGGTGGTGACTCTTGTTGAAGGACATGGCATTAAAGTTTACACAAGTATAGCACAACTAACAAATGGCTGATAAACATTTTCATAAGAGATATATACGCACAAGCAGTGTCCATTGTGTTTGGAATTGTCCGCGCTAGGCTAGATCTCTCCAACCCCAATGCATGTGTGCACGGCTGGCAGCTCTATCATTCCGCACTCGAGCGGTGTGTAGTGCGTGCTCAGTGGGGCAGTGGCCAAACACGCCCCGCTCCTGTCTTCAGGTGCTAATCCAGATGCGACGAGTCCACGGCCACGGAGAGTTGGGACAATCGTGTAATTCCTCTGGCTGCTCTGAGTCTGAATTCTGTCTCGCTGGATCACACGGGCGAGGAATGCTCTGACGATATATACTGTATCTTTTTAAGCAGGGCAGATCACGGCTCCCGCGAGGTGGGTGGAAGTGAGGTGATGGCTCTTGCATTGATATGTATTGGAGAGTGGTAAGAAAGTTTGTAGGCCGAGTGACCTGCCCTGATCCAGTGAAGCTTGCGGGTTCTATATGATTCCTGTAGAAACAGTGGTGGGAACTCGCCTGAAGATCAATCCAGATTGGGTAGAAATAACCCTGCTGACACAGGATGAAAATGCAGTGATATGCAATATAAAGCAATGTTTGTTTGCAAAAAGATTCCCCTAGGTGATGCCTGGGAATCCTCGCTGTCTGCCTCGAGCGGTGGCGCGCGGGCACTAGCTTCTTCGCACGATTACAGTGGAGCTGTCGGCTAAGTTTTCTTTCGCACCCCCCTCTGTTTCAGCGGAATAACTGCAACTTCGGGTCCGAGTGGACTTCCCCAATACTGAGAGGGGAAATCTGTGTTCTCCTCAGCAAAGTGGCAATTCAGGTTTTGTCACAAGGGAAGATGGAGGAACAGATTTTTCAGCCTATCTTAGATTTGCAGCAGATGAACAAACACTTTAATGTGTTACAAGTTAAAAAATGCTTGCAGTATGTCTCCTGTTATGCATGAGCATCCTGTTAGAGACAACAAATGCGTCACGACACGGACATGAAACTCTGTAAGAGGAGAGTGGTCAAGAGTGGTGTAAGAGCGTCACATACATTTTTTGGAGTAGTTCTCCGTGGTGCTGAAACACTTGGCCCAACAGGGCAAACGTGTTATTCTGAAAGTGCATTCGGCAATCAAGCAATCAAGTCACTCATACACTCATACGCTGTTGTAGGAAGTCATTCATACACTGTTGTAGGCGCACCGTTGACCTTCCTGAGTCCTGCACGGAACGTGGACAGCCGAAGTAGGCCTATACTTTGAGCTTAAAGGTCGGCGTTTTTAGGCTTGTTACAAAATTGAATAGTGCCGTCATGACCTGATGGTAGATCAAAGATGCTGTCTTGACATTGGTACTGGCATTAGCTAAGCACGTTGTGAATCTTCATGCGCTATTGGTGCATCCCTTTTGCACCCAATTTGCGTTTGGTGGTGTTGCGTCCGAACATGGTGTATATGCCTAAAGTCAAGTCGGGAGTGCACTCTTCTTTGAGCTGCCCGTCCTGTAAAATCTCTGACTCAGAGGAAGACAGGAGACATGCTTTTTTCCATGTGAGAGTTATACGCAGGTACATTGGGCAGATGCAGGGTAAACGTAGCCTGGTCCCACCAGACTCTCGTACAATTCATTTGTACATAGAGTCTGGCACCGCTCCATTGACAAGCGTTAACTTCCTTGTAGGCGGGTACTCTATTGAATATATATATATATATATATACTCTATTAACTATTCTTATCTGCCAGAGTCACTCTGGATCTGCCATAACCAATCGCTAACGTTTGGTCGTGACGTATGTCATTACTTAACTACAACTCAAAATAACCCACGACATCAACGTCATCGTTCTCAGCTACTCCCTCTGTTCGCTGATTGGCCCGGTAAAAAATTGATCGGAGAAAACTAAAGACTACAGCACAATCCCAGACGTAGTACTGAAGGAAAATGAAAATTGAGCGGAAGTACGTAGGAGGGCGGAGCCAGGCTAGGGTAAACACTCGTCTGACCAGACTTTTGTCTTATTTTCCAACTCGGCCAGTGGGAAGCCGCTATTAAGCGATGTCTTTCACATCGGATTGTAGAAAGCTATGTTGGTTCTGCTGGAGGGGTGTGTGCGTACTCTACAAGGGGCATGGAAATGTCATAATGTTCATTCCCTAAGAAGAACTGGTTCATTTTTTTTCGGGAGTCAGACTACACTAGTGGCGGTGTATGTTTTTTATTCATAAAAAAAGAATCGGCTCATAAGAGTAATTCGTTCGGGAATCAGACCACACTTTTGGTGCTTTATGTTTTTGATTCACTGAAAGTAACCGACTGACAACAGTCATGTCACGGAATGCAACTACCTACAGTTCTCGCTGTATTTAGTAGATTTGTTGTATTGTATATGATTTTTTTTTTACAAAATAGGCCCGTAACATAAAATAGCCTACTATGTTTTTTGTATTGCAGTATGCCGATTACCATGCGACACCTGGAAATATTAAGTCATTTTAAAATAATTATTTACAGACCTGCAGTGCTCAGTTGCAAGAAACCTCTTAAAGGGACTATGTGTAGTTTTTTAGGTATTTTATTATCTAAAATCAATATTTTTATTCATAAATATGTCCTCAATGGTGTACAAATAGCTCTGCCAATTATCTGACTTATCCTCGCAAACGAAGAATTTATTATCTTTATATACATGTGACGGGTAGGTCCACGGAGGCTTCCATGTCGTTCGGCAATCTTGAAAAACTATAATAGCAGAGAGGGTCAAAAAGTACTAGGCCAACGCGTTTCCACAATGCGTTTTCGTTCAGAGCCAGCGTCACGTAACTGAAAGCTGCAGAAACGGAGAAGCAGAGGAGAGAGAGGCGCTTGTCACTGCCCCGGCAACTTTAAAAGGCTGCATTGCACTGCTATTATTCATATTGTAACATTCGTTTGTACGTTGTGTCAAGTTGCAGTTTGTTTGAAATAACAAACCTGTTCACCCGAAGGAAAACTCGACGAAACAACCTGTCATAGCTTTTTGATAGATAACAGCTACCGTAGATGCCACATGCATTTGAAAAAGCTAGGCACAATTCGTTTGAATGCAAAATACAATTTCACCGCTAGATGGGAGAAATTCCTAAACAATGTCCCTTTAAATAAAGAAAACTCTTATGATACACTTACAATTATAACCAAGCAGTTTATTAAGAGGTCTGGTGAAGCTGATGACCGGAAAAGACAGTGAAATGGAACAAATCTTAAAAAAATATAATATAGCTAGCTACTAATGCAGGTTATAAAAGCCCTTTAAATAATACTCTGTATTTTCTTGGATGGTTTTCACATTTTTATGTTGCATAAATAGGCCTACTTCTTTTACTGTTCATTTTACTATCTTTGGTTGAACAATAATTAAAGTTGTAGCTATAATACCAAGATTACCAGACATGACATCTTAATAGGTCTTTGGTCAAAACATTTGATATATACAATACACACATAGTATTGGTGAAATATCTCTTTCTCTCTCACACACACACACGCACACGCACGCACACACACCACACATACACATACACATACACACACATCTATTCTTAGCTGAATGTGCCTGATGGAGCTTGACCCTCATGTGAATGTAAAGTGATGTTGTGGTGACCGCTGTTTCTCAGGTTCCCCCATCTAATACTCAGAGGACTATAGAGTTTCATTTAGTACAGAGATCCACTGATCATTTAGATTGTCCTGTATTGTACACCATGCCAAGCAAATGTGCCTTTATTGTGTCCTAATCCTCCCGTAAACATGCTTCTCTTTCCAATGTGACACAAAAGTTTTTGAGGAATCTTTACATGACTCTTTTGAATTCAATAACAGTTTAAAGTGACCACATCTGGCTACACCTGAGTAACACCAATGTCCATTCACACGGAGGACGATAACTATAACGATAAAGATATGGTTCTAAAAATCGTTCTAAATATAAAAGAATAGCAGAATCCACACCACAAATATAACGATAGAGGAACGATAACGTTGGAATCACTTTCAGAATGATTTTTTCCAGCTGATGAATGATAAAAACATTGACAGCAAATCAGAATGCAACCTTCTTTAGTGTTCAAGCATTTAAAGGGGCAGACGACAAAACTTCAGAGCGGGCTTATAATAAACAGAGGGATATTATCCGTTGGTGTAGATGCTAATATAGTTATTATCGGTGTGAACCAGCATTTTATCTAAATCATAGGTATCCCTTACCTCTTGTGCACACTGTTTATTGGTGCTTTTCACAAATAGAGTGCACTTTGATCTCCCTGCAAAATAAAAAGCAAATACTAAAAGTCGCAAATCCAATTTTTATTTTTTAAGAACTAGATATGTTTGATAACCTATTATATAAAATTAACCTAGTTTAAAATTCCCCTTAAAATGATTTTGGCCTGTTGCATCTTGAGAGGTCTTGACCTTTTTTACAGTATTCAACAAATAAATCATACAAATGTCATAATTTTAAGACTATTGTTATTCAAATCATCTTATTAAAAACTACTTAATTTAACTAATTTTAAAGTGCGCCTATTATGCTTTTTCAAATATAACCTTTTATGAAAATTATGTCAGTAATTACTCACCATCATGTCGTTCCAAGCCTGTAAGTCTTCCGTTCATCTTCGGGAAACACAAACAAAGATCTTTTTAATGAAATCTGAGAGCTGTATGTCTCTTCATAGACAGCTACGATACTCATATGTGAATTAAAGCCTAAATTCAATCTGTTCATCATATCAAAATTTTGGACCCAACCGCTCAATTCATATGAATTTTACGAAGATTTAAGTGCGCAATAGATGAGTTATTGTCTCCTAAAAGAAATAATCGATTCTGAACTTCCTGAAACAAGTCGTCAGCAATTCCAGGCTCACTTACTGTTACATACATACCTATATATAATGTTTTTTATTAATAGTGTATCTATATATATATTTTTTATATATATATCTTTATTATATATATATATATATATTTTTTTTTTTTTTATAATATAAATATTATATTTTATTATATATTTTACAAATATATAATTTTCATGTCATATTTTGCATCCTGTAAAATGCCTTTTACTAAAAATAGGGATAGCTATTTCTGGAGATCAGCCTTAATAAAAAATGCAGTTTTGAAATTCCTATGGATGCAGTGCTTGTGTTCAGAAACAAGTTCTTTGGCAGAATGAGCTGCAGTTTGTGCACGAGCGTCCTGTGTTTAGCAACAGAATTCCAAGCCATTACACCTGGCTTGGTGACAATAATTATCACTTCCAAGCAAATGTAACTAACCTAATTACTGTCTACAAAGTTGTCAAGCTTCAAAAGCTGAACATGAAAACAAAAACAGGAGGGCAAATTAACTCAATTAGATGCCAAGAGAAAAAAGCACTGTTGTTACGATACAAGTTGTTTTTCACTTTACAAGTTTCTTTTCAGTTTTTCTCACTGAGTTTTCTCTGTTCTTAATCAGACAGGCAGCAATCACACTCGACCACAGAAGAAAACATTTGCAGCAAACTGATAAAAACCAAATTCTGCTTTTGATAAAGCCAGACGCTTTATGATGACAACCAATCGTGTATGTTTCTGTTTGTTGGAAGAAAAACAAACACACACACACTGAACAGAGGATTTTGATCCACTAAAGTCATGCACTGAATCTATGTCTCTCCATCAATGGCACTTTTAACTGTTCAAGAGAATCCCTGGCCTCCTTTTTGAGGTATAGCTGTTATGAAGCATAACTGAGGTTTGGAAACACTTACTGCGTCATTCAACTGTCTAGCACTGCCATCAGAATGACATCATTTCTGAGGTATTAATGCAAAACAAAAAATACAAAGGCCATTGTGAGAATATCGGGTTTCTTGTTTAAAGGAATAGTTGATCATTTAGGCTACTTACCATGTTGTTCTGACCCCATATTTCCTTTCATTAAATGCAACAGAACAATGTCCAAACTGTTATTTTACATACAATGACAAAACTGGTGCACTATAATACATTAGTCTTTTGCAACCAATTGATTGGAATGGAATCGGAACAGACCAAAAATGAATTGCAAAAATGTTGCGTTTAAAAGATGTGCAATAGCCGTCCAAACACAGCCCATTGACCTCTAGGCTAAAACAAGGCAAAATTTGGGCTTTCAGTGTAAATGTAATTGACATCTAACCGTAGCCCAAGAATAACTAGTCATCAGCGCATAGAACATGTCAAAGACATGAAACCAAACATCTTGTAATCACTGTTGACTTTGATTACAAGATGGAATATCATACTTCTTGCAAGTTTTACAAAATGATATCACCCACCGTGTTTCTGATGTTTGCTGCACTACGTGCACGAGCGCTCCAGGTAGTAATTAGATTACAGTGATTCCAGGAATTTGTTTACATGC